>NC_064645.1:400645382-400948412 GCF_023864345.2 Schistocerca serialis cubense
GAAAGTGTATGGTTCCAGAGACCGTTTCAAGTCTCAAACATCTATAATGTACACGTACAGTCTGAAGCGAGGAATGCTCTTCGAGTTTCGAGGGAATATCATGTGGATTGACATGTGAATGGCAGTTGGGATTGAAGAGTGAGAGAGACGTCTCAGAGTAGTGTGTACAGTTGTGCAAAGCCACTTTGCCAGGGTGGCGTAGTGGTCGGTGCATCTGCTTAGTGAGTAGGGGAGACCTGGGTTCAAATCCCATCCTTGATACAAATTGTCGTTCGTCACTTCAGTCTGCTTATGCACATCATAGATGTTTGAGACTAGAAAGGGTTTCTGGAACCATGCAGTTTCATTTCATTTGTTTGGTGCAACCATCGCTAAAGAAGATGGTGTAGAAAACCCACTTTCTTATGTCTTAATTAAAGATTCTACATAACTGTATCTAAAACAGCATATTTCCTTTACTTAAGTGACAGACTGCTTGAACGAACATTAAGTGAGAAAGATGGGTGTAATGAAGTAGCCATATTTAAGCAAGTTGCTGTAAAGAATGGTTACAAGACCGAAGTTGTTACTATAAAGTTGCAAAAAATTAAAAGCAGAGTAGTCAGAGAATAGATTACGTTACGTTAAAAGATGCACATCGTGAGCAAAAGTCAATCTACATGAATACAGAATACAGAGAAAATAAGCCAGTTACAATTGCACATCTGTTTCGAAACTCGCGGTTAAGAACATCTGTTGTGTCTAGACAAGACAGCCTAGACACAATGAGAGGAAGCCGAAAGGCACGCGCTTAAACTCACGCAGGCTGGCGTGAGGTCTGAAACAGGATACGTAATGAATGCTATAAAGAAAAGTACGTAGTTGCTGGAATACTTAACTTAAATCCACAATTGGTGAACATTGGTCTTGTTGATACAGTATTATCATCTCAATATAACTTGGTGATGGCGCCTTGCTAGGTCGTAGCCAATGCAGCTGAAGGCTATGCTAACTATCGTCTCGGCAATTGAGAGCGTAATTGTCAGTGATCCCCTTCTGGCAAAGTCGCCTGTACAACTGGGGCGAGTGCTAGTACGTCTCTCTAGACCTGCCGTGTGGTGGCGCTCGGTCTGCGATCACTGACAGTGGCGACACGCGGGTCCGACGTATACTACCGGACCGCGGCCGATTTAAAGGCTACCACCTAGCAAGTGTGGTGTCTGGCGGTGACACCACATTCCTCCCCCGCAAATCGGCGAACGGTTATGTTATAAGGCTTCCGCCCGCCGTGGGGAGGACCCCATGTTGACGTATGTGACGAGGTGGGGAGCCTAACAACAGGCGTGGCTGTGCCACCCGCACCCGGCCATTCGGTCCGAGGGGAGCTAGGAAACGCCTGAAAACCTAGTCCAGGGTGCACGCCAACATGCGGTGTATGCGCCCGTAAAGAGAGAGGAGGGGCCGAAGGGTCGACCGCCATCGCGTCGGGGCACCCGACGGGCGAAGACGCCATGTGGTCCGGAGCCGGCAAGAGTTCCAAGTCGGAGGACAGCTGGCCACGGGAGACGATCGGCGGCGCGTGACCCAGGGAGGCGCTTGGCGGCTGCAGCGAAGCGTCCACTGCGGGCGGCGCCGGCAGGAGAACAGGCGGCGGAGCCGACGGCGGCGCGTCGCCATGGGGTAAAATGGAAGGCAGCGTCGGTAACACCTGGGGACGGGGCGAGCCAGTAGATGGGTCCCCAGGGCGCTGACCGGACGGCACCGTCGCTGAAAGCAGACGGGGAGAGGCAGAACCCGTGCGACGACAGAGGCGCAGCTTATTGAGATGCCGACGCACCTCACCAGAGGCCCCCAAAACCAGATACATCGCGCGGCCGAGGCAGCGAAGAATGCGCCCTGCGAGCCAACGCCGTGTACCTCGATAGTTGCGATAGTATACAACGTCGCCAGGAGCAAAAGCAGGCGTCTGCCGCTGCACAGGAACCTGATGCGGCGGATGCAGCAAAGACATCAAGGTTCGATGAGGACGACCGTGGAGCAACTCAGCCGGCGAGCGACCATCTCGGGGCTGAGATCGATACGAGGACAAAAAGAGCAATAACGCGTCCTCCCGAGAAAATGCGACTCTTTCAACTTCAACATCTGCGACTTGAAAGTCCGGACCAATCGTTCAGCGGCCCTGTTGGACTGAGGCGAAAACGGTGCGGATGTCAGATGTTGAATACCATTGGCCTTGCAGAATGACTGAAATTCTGCGGACATAAATTGTGGGCCATTGTCGGAAACAATAGTCTGCGGAAGACTTTCAATGCAAAAGATAGTGGATAACGCTTGGATGGTGGCAGATGACGTCGTGGAAGACATCCGGACAACAAAAATAAAATTACTGAAAGAATCGACCACAACCAACCGTCGAGCATTCCAAAATGGACCAGCAAAATCGATGTGTAAGCGTTGCCAAGGGGAAGTGGCTTTCGGCCATGCAAAGAATTTCCGCGGTGGTGCGGAGTGTTGTTCGGCACACGCCATGCAAGAAGAGCACATATTCGTAATCGCAGCATCGATTCCGAACCAAGTACAGTGCTGACGAGCAAGTTGGTTCGTTCGCACTATACCCCAATGTCCTTGGTGGAGAAGCCGTAAGACAGAGGACTGTAACGAACGAGGGACCACGACCCGGGACTGATCATTATCAGAACGCAACAGCAAAACACCACGTCGAACAAAATGTCTCTCCTTGTGAGCAAAAAATCGGCGAACCAACGGATCCTGGATCCGTGACGTTGACAAGGGCCATTGCATAGCAACAAAACGCAAAACGGTAGCAAGGACAGGGTCAGCAGCTGTGGCTGTAGCTACACGACGAAAATCAATCGGAAACGATTCGACCACGTCATCGGTTTCCGCATCAATGAACATGCAAGCAACTTCGGAAGAATCAAATGCTCTATCCTCAGCAACAGGCAAACGAGACAACGCATCGGCGTTTCCGTGCTTAGCAGTGGACCGATACAAGATATCCTAGCGGTACTGCGAGAGGAAAATAGACCAGCGAATGAATTTCTGCGCTGTACGTGGAGGTACAGGTTTGTTCGGATGAAAAAGCGATGTCAAAGGTTTGTGGTCTGCGATGATGGTAAAGTGACGACCATACAAGAAATCATGAAACTTTGTAACACCAAATACGAGAGCCAAAGCTTCTTTCTCTATCTGGGAATAATTTCTTTGCGCAGACGAGAGCAATTTGGACGCAAAGGCAATAGGGCAATCATGCGATCCATCTTTGTGCGCAAGCACAGCACCGATCCCGAAATCCGATGCATCTACCATCAACAAAAGGGGTTTCTGGGGATCGAATGGCGAAAGGAAAGTGTTTGACAGCAACGCCGATTTCAACTGCCGAAAGGCACGTTCGCATTCCGTCGTCCAGACGAACGGAACACCTTTACGGCGTAAGCGATGATGCGGAGCTGAAATGGAAGAGGCATGGCGCATATAGCGGTGATAATAGTTAATTTTTCCCAGCACACTCTGTAGCTGCTTCAAATTCTGCGGCGAAGGCAAGTCTTGTATGGCACGGAGGTGCTCTGGACTGGGATGTATCCCCTGGGCATTGATTACATGTCCCAAATATGGTAAGTCACGAGCAAAAAACACACATTTGTCCTTCCGCAAGCGAAGACCATTTTGTCGCAAGACCTGAAATAACGTTCAGAGGTTGGCTAAATGTTCTTCTTCCGTCTTTCCGGAGATCACAATATCGTCCAGATAGTTTGCTGCAGTAGGGACCGAGGCACAAACAGTTTGTAGATATTGCTGAAACAATGCAGGGGCGGATGCACACCCGAATGGCAGTCTTTTGAACCGATACAAACCAAGATGCGTGTTAACCACCAAGACGCGCTGAGATTCGTCATCCACAGGGATTTGCAAGTACGCATCTGCCAGGTCCAACTTCGAAAAATATTTACCCGGGCACAGTTTGTCAAAAAGATCTTCCGGGTGGGGTAAAGGATAAGTTGCAATCACTAACTGTGGATTCACTGTTGCCTTGAAGTCCACACAAAGTCTCAATTTCCTGGAAGGTTTTGACAAAATGACTAAGGGTGATGCCCAGAGAGAAGCCTGCACACATTCAATCACACCTTGTGATTCCAAATCGTGTAATGTTCTTGCGACCTCATCACGCAATGCGTGGGGAACATTGCGCGCTCTGAAAAATTTCGGTTGCGCGTTTCCTTTCAGTTCCAAATGTGCTTTATAGTTCTTAGCGCAACTAAGGCCCGGTGCAAAAATGTCCACAAATTCTTCACATAGACTAGAAACACTGGCTGAAGGCACAGTCTTGTTTACTGATAGGACCTGATTGACTATAGACAAGTTAAACAACTGAAATAAATCTAAACCAAACAAGTTCACTGCAGAAGAAGATCGAAGGACGTAAAAAGACACAAGTTTTGTTTGTCCCTGTTATGTTTCAAGAAGGCTGCACTGTCCGAACACTGGGATATGCTGTCCTGCTGACGACAAGAGCGACTGTCTCGTGCAACGTGAACAGACGGAATCACTTGCTAATTGACGTGATTTCCGGCGACGTCGACGCACACTTTTTGTGGGACGAACACAGTCACTGTTAGAGAGAGTAGCACTGGGCGGAGTGGAATTAACTACATGAATGTCCATGGGCGAAGGTCCACAAGCCTGAGTATTCTTGGTTCGATTCCGGCGCAAAGCAAAGGGCCTGGAATGGTTGTGAGTGTCCGATCTGAGCTTTTTCTGGCAAACACTCTGAACATGTCCTTTTTTATTACAGAAAAAGCAAATAGCTTGGCGTGACGGGCAATTCTCACGCTTATGTCTTGTTGCACACCGCGGGCATGATTTTAGCACTGCATTTGCTTGCTGCCGTGGGACACATGGTTGAGAGCTTAGCGGCAGCTGCGCGGACGAGCGCGAGGGCTGTTTACTGTTCCGTGCAGCTCGCCCGGCGGGCCGGTTAACGTGACACACGGCTGGCGAAGTTTCAAATGATTCCTGAGCAAAGTCAAGTGTGTCTTGCTTATCCAATATGTCTATCACTTGTTGAAGGGAGGGATTGACGAGTTTCAAAATCTGTTCCCTTATACGAACATCAGAAACTTTCTGTGCAATTGCATCACGCACCATAGTATCTGAATAAGGGAGTCCACATTCACACTCAAAAGCACAATCCCTTGTAAGGCCTTGCAAAGTTGCAACCCACTCCCTATTAGTCTGACCGGCGGTACGTTTGGTACGAAAGAAAATATACCTTTCTGCAACTACATTGACTGATTCTTTGAAATATGCATCTAATGCAGACAAAACTTCTTCGTAGGACAGAGTTGCTACGTCGTCTCGGGGAAACAATTTCACTATCACTCTGTACGTCTGGACGCCGACACATGATAATAAGTGAGGCTGCCGCTCATTACCTTGAATTCTGTAGGCGGCGAGATGGAATCCAAATTGGCGTGACCACTCCATCCAGCGCTCCATTGCCGCATCAAATTGACGAAAAGGTGGTGCAACTGCGTGTTGAGGCTGCGGTAGCGGTGGAGCGGCGGCGGCCGCATCATTTTGCATTGCACGTTGACCCTGGCCGA
Source organism: Schistocerca serialis cubense (assembly GCF_023864345.2). Lineage (NCBI taxonomy): Eukaryota > Metazoa > Arthropoda > Insecta > Orthoptera > Acrididae > Schistocerca > Schistocerca serialis. The sequence continues at coordinate 400,650,986 of NC_064645.1, forward strand.
GCTGTCCAAGGGCATCCAATAAGGCCTGCGTCTGCTGATTCTGCAAGCGATAAAATTCGGACAGTACATATGGAGATTGTGGCGAAGCCATGACACAAGTAAATTAGAGCAATACGACCGTTTGTATCCGAGTCGCCAAAAAATGTTGTGTCTAGACAAAACAGCCTAGACACAATGAGAGGAAGCCGAAAGGCACGCGCTTAAACTCACGCAGGCTGGCGTGAGGTCTGAAACAGGATACGTAATGAATGCTATAAAGAAAAGTATGTAGCTGCTGGAATACTTAACTTAAATCCACAATTGGTGAACATTGGTCTTGTTGATACAGTATTATCATCTCAATATAACTTGGTGATGGCGCCTTGCTAGGTCATAGCCAATGTAGCTGAAGGCTATGCTAACTATCGTCTCGGCAATTGAGAGCGTAATTGTCAGTGATCCCCTTCTGGCAAAATCGTCTGTACAACTGGGGCGAGTGCTAGTACGTCTCTCTAGACCTGCCGTGTGGTGGCGCTCGGTCTGCGATTACTGACAGTGGCGACACGCGGGTCCGACGTATACTACCGGACCGCAGCCGATTTAAAGGCTACCACCTAGCAAGTGTGGTGTCTGGCGGTGACACCACAACATCCTTTTGTATAACTGAAAATTAAATCAAGTTGCAAATGTTGTGCATCGGTGTGTATAAGATTCAGTGCGACGATTGTCATAAACAGTATATGAGCCATACTGGTAGAACTTTGGAGACGTGCTTTGAAGAACATACAGCACGATGAAATAATAAGGCAGTATTTCGAAATCGTCTAAATTAAACTCTAGTTATACCCCATAGAGATACAACTTGCAATTTTACATACAGACTTAAGGGATATTTTTTAAAAATTGTGGAATGTAGTCCAATGGGAATATATAAAATATTCACGCAAAATAGAGATTTAAACAAGTTTTAATTTTTGACATGGACCTAGTGTATATGTCTAAAAGTTATTATTTTTTTTAATGTGGTATCACTCACATGGCATCCTTTGTTTCACACACAACGCCAGAGTCTCAGGATCAATCAGCTCATTACGTTGCGCAGCAACTGCAATGAAATGTTTGTACATGTGGTGTCTGTTCTTTCCCACCGGGATTCGAACTCCGTATCTCCTGCATATAAGGCAAATGTACTCATCACTAAGCTATCCGGACACAGTGGTGACGCCAGCTGCTCGGACTACCCTAGTATGCCTGCCGTCAGATCCAAATTATCAACTGGTACCACACAAAACTGATGTAGTACCTCAGGTCATTAGCCTCATTAGTCGAGGCACCTCGCCGATTCCCGTAAGAGTTCGAGTTTGGTGTGCAAATGCTCTGAAGGAATGATTGGCTTTTTACACATCTCCGTCACAGTGAAAAACTATAATTACGTATCTTATTTTCGGCATATTAGAGTGGAAAAAGCTCCAGCTAATCGTACCCCTAATACAGGGTGCTCATAACGTGGTATTTTTCGTACTTGAAGCTCTGAAACTATTGTCATTTATTTCACTAGCACATACGCAATGGGGCGAAATTAACTAACAGTGAAGAATCATGAAATAAAGGATTTATTTCAAAAACAAAATTAGCCTGCGCAGGACAGTGACTTCACTCAAGAAATTTGCAGTGGCTGTGGTCCCAAACATACAGAAGACTATTAAACTATCACCCACACACGTTTGATCCAAAGACTTTGAAACATTCTGTACATCTGCACAGTCACGAAACTGGCGATAGCAACCAAATGCGTATTCGAACACTCATTATCACAGATACAAGACGAACACGTATGAATGTGCAACTCCGATTCAATAAACTACTGTAACACATCTAAGGGTTAAGTTACGAGTGAATAAGGAAGCATGCACAAAAACTTAAAAAATAAATAATACTATATGGTAAAAAGAGATACCAGTCTAAACAATGCGGAAAATTACTTAAAATCCATGCTGGAAATGCAAATTCAACGCAAAAAGTACCAAGGCTTGTTTACTAATTTTTTTCTTTCCGACGAGATATCAATTTTTATTTCTTCCTAAAGTTTCCATATTGCCTGATGGGGCCAGAAACTTTATCCGGCGATGTATACTAGGAAGCATCATGCCACTACGAACGCTAGTAAACGAAAAACTGCGATGAATTATTCCAACAGAAATAAAGGAAATTACATTCGACGTTTCTGCTCTTAAAGCATACAAATTTCCTTCACAGTGACCACGCTGCTGTGCACTCATCTCCCAGGTAAATATGGACGACTGAAGTATTAGGAAGCTACGCCGACTGTATAGCAACTGGCGCTTTTTGACTCCCTTGTGGATCGAACTGCAGGCTATGTTTTACATAACTGTTGCTCTGAATCCGAATTGGTCTCATATGTGGACCCAGCAAACAGTAACAACTGCCGACTGTAAACAGTGGCTGTTTATTATTGCAGTTTCAATCGAGGCCACTGCGTACCCAGAAACGGCAAACAGGGGAGCTGCATTGGCGGCCCGGAAAACAACAGGTGTTTGCCGCACTCACGTTGACACTGCCAGTACCCGCTGAATGGTTAACTCGGCCTGTCTGGCTTCGCAGCGGGTATCGTGCCTGGTGAGAAGTAGCCGATTCTTATGAGTTAACCTTGAGCTACGTTTCATCCCATTTCCTTACTTGCCAGCAGAGAGTAGTATGGGAATTTATTATCTACGGTGAATCTCGTAGCCCCTATTTGTGAAGTATGTATATTAGATTCCTTAATGAAGTAGTGAGGTAAACACTTCATTTATACGGCCCATTTCATTTTTTAAATTGTAGATGAGACGAAATCTGTTTACTTCTGTAGAAAAGTGACCAGCGGCAGGAAAGAGTACGCTTCGAACTGACTGCATTATTAATACACTGTTAACTGAATTACTATTGCAATTAACTCCTAACATACCTGATGTGTGAAAGCCATGCCCAATCATATACAGAATTATGAACCAAGAAAATTAATTAAAGGATGCATTTTAAGCATGAGAAATGAAACTATCTGAGTAGTACACATAGCACAACCGTAATTTGCAGACACAGTAACAGAAAACGAAACACAAATGAATACGAAAAATCATTTCTATGTTTCCAGCACGTGTTACAGCAACGCGACTTCCGGCCAGTCACTGAACAACGGGGATGTAACCCTCATTTGCGATTATAACAGTCAAATATGAACATATATGCTTCTGTAGAAGAACGTACAGCGTCTCTGCAAGTTGTTCCAGGGTCACACCAGCCTTAGTGTACGTGCTTTCATCGAATGAGACTCGTACCGTGCAGAAGAGAGGATACTATTTTTGATGCAAAACAACCATGTCTGAATCGTAGAACGAATCAATAAATATAGCTAAAGGTTATATATTGTACTGCAAAGTATCAGTCTCGTTAATGCAGCTAAGCAATGAATAAGTGACGAGGGAAAGCAAAATAAAGGCATGTAAATGAATACTTAAACAAAATAAGCACAACGTTACATGCCGTCTGAGTCCACGAACAACACGTGTTACGTAAAAGCAACAGTATACTCACCATTTGAAGAAAATTTTCATACACTGTACAGAGCGGTTAGTAAGTTTAACTTAAGGGAAGAGTGGCAGAATTGACTAAACTTGTACTATATACCAAGCCTCGTAGCTTTTGTTCTCACAAAGACACAACTGATTAGCAATGGCACGTGGAACGTAAGTCCACTCGAGGTATCTATAGCAAAAGGAATCTGTGGAAACTTAACAGTGGAATGCAAGGACCTCACGAATGATTGACGTAATACCTATTCAGGTAGGCAGTGTCCACTGATAACCGAAATAATATCAATCACCTCACCAAACAGCCCACTGACTGGAAAAGCCCACTGACCTTTAGTTCGGGAAGCGTCCCAAAGCATTCCTCTTTCAAACCTCTGAGACCGAGTTACTAGCCGATGCTGGATAGACATTCGTCTTGGCCGTAAAGATGCGATAACTATTTCGCGAAATTCTGTACGTAAATAATAAAACTGAATATTAAAAGTGGCGAATTAACAGGCAACCTTTAATTCGGCGTTGTAAAGTTGTTATATTACGCAAATTTCGTTCAAAATGCTAAACTGGAATATTACACTGTCATAAAAACATTTGTTTTATAAGTTTCATTGCCAATGGGGCTGTATCCAGAGTTATTAAAGGTTCACAAGAGATCTACTAAACTAAACTACATCTCCGAAGAGGCCTTGGAAGGCCAAATGGAACCGACCGGCCGCCGTGTCATCCTCCGCCCATAGGCGTCACTGAATGCGGGTGTGGAGGGGCATGTCGTCAGCATACCGCTCTACCGGTCGTATATCAGTTTACGAGACCGGAGCCGCTACTTCTCAGTCAATTAGCTCCTCAGTTTGCTTCACAAGGGCTGAGTGCGCTGCTTGCCAATAGCGCTCGGCAGACCGGATCGTCGTCACCCATCCAAGTGCTACCCCAGCCCCAGAGCGCTTAACTTCGGTGATCTGACGGGAACCGGTGTTACCACTGCAGCAAGGCCGTTCGTAAAGAGATATTCTTATTTGTACTCAAAAGTTAAGCAACGGGTTGCTAAACTGAAACAGCCTACATTTTTCATGTTGGTGGTTTACGAGCACTGCGTCCCAGCACTTCAGACACAGATGAGCGCATCGGAAAGTGCATTCCTATAGTTTAACTGCCAGGTTACAGCATTCAGTCCCTTCTTGGATCCAATGAAACATTCTTAGACACCTACCACTCCGCAGGAGATGTACTTTAAAGTTTCTGCAATGAATACAGGTGTTGCAGTTATGGAAGTAATGAGGTACAGCTGAACAGAAGGAATCAGATCTGGGGAAGAAGCTGACAGGTCCGTGAAAGAGCGAAAAATAATACGGCAGAGGTAATAGATGACATGGAACTAAGGGAGGCGAGATGTGGAAAGTTGCAAAAATATTATCTAGATGGTATACATACAGGTTCGTCTTTGGACAGGTGTATGTCAGTTGTGATATCCCGAGAAGGAAGCTACGCCGACGGAAGCTTCTCTCTTGAATGTAGACTGGTTTTGGTGCAACAGTGGATTACTGGGAAGTTTCTTCCAGAGTCTGCTGCGTAACGCTTCTTGAGGTCCTCTCTTGGTATAATGTATTAATTTCATCAGTCTGTCAAAATATTGATCCTGGTTCAGTATGGTAATATTTGTAGTCTCGATATTATAATTTATAAATCTTTTTTTACACTCTCTTGCCATTGCTACAGTCCTACTTTGTGTTCTCGCGTTACCCCTGTTAGAACGAACTGATGTTGATCCCATAGACTTTTAATGTGTATATAGTCTCTTCTTGTAACAAACTGCATCTACATCTACATCTACATCTACATCTACATGGTTACTCTGCAATTCACACTTAAGTGCCTGGCAGAGGGTTCATCTAACCATTTTCATATTACTTCTCTACCATTCCACTCTCGAATGGCGCGTGAGAAAAAGGAACACCTAAATCTTTCCGTTCGAGCTCTGATTTCTCTTATTTTGTTATGAAGATCATTTCTCCCTACGTAGGTAGTGTCAACAAAATATTTTCGCATTCGGAACAGAAAGTTGATGATTGAAATTTCGTAAATAGATCTCGCCTCAAAGAAAACCGCCTTTGTTTCAGTCACCGCCACCCCAACTTGCGTATCATATCAGTGATACTCTCACCCCTATTGCGCGATGACACGAAACTGGCTGTCCTTCTTTGCACTTTTTCGATGTCCTACGTCAATCCAACCTCGTAAAGATCCCACACCGCGCAGAAATATTCCAGCAGAGGAAGGACAAGTGTAATGTAGGCTGTCTCTTTAGTGGATTTGTCGCATCTTCTAAGTGTTCTGCCAAAAAAGCGCAGTCTTTGTTTCGCCTTCCCCACAATATTATCTATGTGGTCTTTCCAATTTAAGTTTCTCGTAATTGTAATTCCTAGGTATTTAGTCGAACTGACAGCCCTTATATTTGTGCGATTTATTCTATACCCAAAATTTACCGGATTTCTTCCAGTACCCATGTGGATGACCTCGCACTTTTCTTTGTTTAATGCCAATTGCCACTTCTCGCACCTTGCAGAAATTCTCTCTAGATCATTTTGTAGTTGGAATTTATCGTCTGATGATTTTACTAGACGGTAAATTACAGCATCATCTGCAAACAATCTAAGGGGTCTGCTCAGATTATGACCTAGATCTACATCTACATCTACATCTACGTGGATACTCTGGAAATCACATTTAAGTGCCTGACAGAGGGTTCATCGAACCACCTTCACAATTCTCTATTATTCCAATCTCGTATAGCGCGCGGAAAGAATGAACACGTATGCCTTCAGTGCGAGCTCCGATTTCCCTTATTTTATCATGGTGATCGTTCCGCCCTACGTAGGCCGGTGTCAACAAAATATTTTCACATTCGGAGGAGAAAGTTGGTGATTGGAATTTGGTGAGAAGATTCCGTCGCAACGAAAAACGCCTTTCTTTTGATGATTTCCCGCCCAAATCTTGTATCATTTCTGTGACACTCTCTCCGATATTTCGCGATCATACAAAACGTACTGCCTTTCTTTGAACTTTTTCGACGTACTCCGTCAGTCCTACCTGGTAAGGATCACATACCGCGCAGCAGTATTCTAAAAGAGGACGGACAAGCGTAGTGTACGCAGTCTCCTTAGTAGGTCTGTTACATTTTCTAAGTATCCTGCCAATAAAACGCAGTCTTTGGTTAGCTTTCCCCACAACCTTTTTTTATACGTTCTTTCCAATATAAGTTGTTCGTAATTGTAATACCGAGGTATTTAGTTGAATTTACGGCTTTTAGGTTAGGCTGATTTATCGTGTAACCGAAGTTTAACGAATCCTTTTAGCACTCATGTGGATGACCTCACACTTTTCGTCATTTAGGGTCAACTGCACTTTTCGCACCATTCAGGTATTACTTCACTGGTATCTCACCAGTCAGTCATAGCCTGCCATTTGCTTTACCAACTCTGATCGTTCCACTCCGTATCCCCACGCATTTCACTCGACAGGACTGGCTCCAAGTATGACTAATTAATCCTTTGGGCTTTTACGTTTCGTGAAGTATTTAAGCTTTAAGTACGCCATGTTTACGTAGTTGAACACTGCAAATATATAGTCAGACTAACTTACGAGGAAATACGTCAGCGCCCCGACATTAAGTACGAAAGGTAGTTGTACGTCGAAGCACTATTTACACAGAAACACTTTGATGTTCTGCAAGACCATCGAGAGGTGGTGTCACGGGATATAAACGACGTAAACGCTGGGTTCCTGCTTCTAGATATGTTTGGACTGAGACATATGAGCTAAATATCGCGTGAGCTCCACTGAGATTCGCGGAATTTCCGTCACCGATGTCAGCGGTGCAGGTCGCACTTACACAAGTGCAAACTAGATCCAGTATGCGTGCGTGTGTTTGTGTGTGTGTGTGTGTGTGTGTGTGTATGTGTGTGTGTGTGTCTGTGTGTTTATGGAGTAGTGCATTCACCTGTTTCGTTTTGATTGCTGGCATGAAGGTATTAATTTATCTATATGTCGGAAATAACTAAAGAAAGAGCGTTGCCGACATTATCTTTTCAGTGTGGTTCTGCCCAAATGTCGTTGTACTGGGCAGAAGCGATAGATTTTTTTCACTTTAGCTCTCAGTCATATAAGGTTATATATCGGTTTCATGAAATTGAGAAATCATGTGGATACAGAAATTTTATTTTCGCTGTCACTTGCCGGTGAACCTTGTCGATTATCGACGTTAGGCGAAGGCTGTATACATTTGGTAAATGCGGTATTGGTGTTTTGGAAAAGTCTGCCGAAGGTTGCTTCTCCATCGCGGTTGTCATTATACTCCACTGATAAAATATAACCCCTTGGGATTTGCAGTACGCCCCTCAGGCAATAAATAGTAAATTACACAATAAAATGATTATAAATATCTTGAGTATAATGCAATACATGATGATAGGTAAGCTAATTTGTCCCCGTTACGTTATGTTTCAACACTGTCATTTTAGGTAATTCTCAAGAAGAGATGCGATCCGTTGTGTGTTTGTTCTACTATCAGTTACTCGTGGCCTAAGAAAGAATTTGTGTAATTTTGCTATCTCGGGCAACGCACGAGATGCGTACTGGGGGAGGTACTGCGTTTCTTGACTGATTTTGGAACGGGGATTAGTCGAACTTTGTGAGGAGGACACTCTGGGAGGCACATCGTTTTTCTTGAAGCAGTTTCGAAAGGAAAGGTACCTCGTGACCCCCTACCACCAACATTACCAAACCAAGATATGCGTTTCGAACCTAGAAAAAACAGAGGATGTGACGAGGGAAAAGAAGAAGGTGGAGGTGATGGTGAGGAGCTCGGCATCAACATGTATGTGCCTAGTCATTTGCTGCCTTCTATACCTAAATGACTTAAGAACGAAACTTGGCTTTCACGTGATGGCGGTTTTCGTAAAACGTGTTGAATGGTACAGAAGTATTGTTCAGATTTTAGAGAAGTAATCATTCGCTATCACAATATGTGCTCAATAATTTAGGGTCACGAAAGAGAAAATTGGAAAGGAAATAAAGCTCCGGCCTTTCAGGGTTTGAATTGCTTCTGTAATTCCGGCAGAGGCGGCAAAGACTTAGAAAAGCAGTTAGATTGAATGCATGATCTCTTACGAAGATCCTGTAGGATAAACATCAATACAAGTAAAATAAGTGTAATCGTGATAAATCAGGCAATGCTGAGGGATTACGAAACGATAAAACGTAAGTAGGTGCTCTGTGTTGCTGTTGCTATGCAAACTAAGTAACGACGACAGTAGTAGAGAGGATATAAAATGCTGACAGACAACAGTAAGAAGATCATTTCAGAAAAATCCAAAAATTAGGATGCGAAGTAACCACATCAAAAAAAGTTCTGCATCACACCGGCTCTCAGAACTCCTGACGATAGACGTTGACTGTGGATATTGTATCACAGACACGGTCCATTTGACTGTTCAGAGATATCACTAAACCCACCCAAAGATGTAAACAATCATCCTTGAGCAGTGCCTATTAGACGGAGGAGGTCCGATAGCCCATCGGTTCTAGTCATTCGACCAGGAAGGAGGTACACGAAATTTCCTGGCAGATTAAAAAAATGTGCCGGACGGAGGCTCGAACTCGGGACCTCGGGGAGGTACACGGCTCGTGTTGTCTGTAGTTAAACCGTGCCTAGACGATCAATACCGTGGTTCTTTCGCCTCCGCATTATTACTTGTGCCAGGAAGAACTCTCAACAAGGGAAGTGTCCAGATTCTCGGAGTGAACCAAAGCGATGTTGTTCGGACATGGAGGAGATACAGAGAGATAGGAACTGTCGATGAGTCGATGACATGCCTCGCTCAGTCTCTCAATCCGCCCAAGGTCTACTACTGCAGTGGATGACCGCTACCTACGTATTATGGCTCGGAGGAGCCCTGACAGCAACGCCACCATGTTGAATAATGCTTCTCGTGCAGCAACAGGACGTCTTGTTACGACTCAAACTGTGCGCAATAGGCTGCATGATGCTCAACCGATGAGTGTCGCGTATGCCTTCAACCAGACAATCGTTGGAGACGAGTTTGGAGGCAACCCGTCAGGTTGATCGCCTTAGACACACTGTCCAGCGAGTGCAGCAAGGTGAAGGTTCCCTGCTGTTTTGGTTGTAATGGAAGGCACTGTAACGGCTGTACGATACGTGAATGTCATCCTCCAACCGATAGTCAGCCCCAGTACACCTCAGTTTGGATGGGCACGAGGTTACAGATCACTGCTTTGCAAGATGTTGGGTCGGAAGTTGTCCAGTACATTGGCCTGCCCACATCGAGCTCCCTCATCGGTCGATGACGCGTCCTCGCTTTGAGTAACTCACTTGAGACAGCCTCTGTACCTCTCGTAATCCACAACTACTCTGTGTTCTGTGTACGTTCATGGGCGCAACACTTCTAGATTTGATCCTGGGAATTCTCTATTCGTCAACACTTCCTTTTCACGTTACATCGCGATGATAGGCATGTGGCCATTGTCTTCATAACGGCCACCGTGATTCAGGGAGAGCCCTGGTCAGTTGTTGCTAGTCGAGACAGGAAACTAAGGAGAAAACCCAAAAAATGTCTTCTCAAAGAGCGCAGAGTAAGAGACAAGAGATTTGTGGCCTTACGTGGAAGGTGTTTTCAACAAATAATTCGAGGGACGATGCTGAAAATACAAATTGTCGAGGTGACCATTTGAAAGTAGCACGTGCCTCATATTAGCTTTGCTGAAGCTATATGAAAAAACAGAGATGTTAGGTTTCGATGGAAGACTTCTATACTAGCCCTGCAGATTATGTACATCAGAATTCAACTAGTTAATGCCAACCAATACGGAATGCTTTACTTTGGGAATGAAAATTGTCTCTCAGAGCTCGTACTTATTGTATTGTCACTATTAGAAGTCAGTTCCCAAACATATTTATTTTCGTTAATGGGCTACTATGGTGATGTATTTACTGTGTAGATAGGGGTACCACACCGCATCCAGTACAAAACATATGAGTGTTGGTACGCAAAATGTGTATGGCACCTTTGATCGTTCACGTTAACATGCAGGAAGGAAGACAGTTCCGCAAGAACACACATAACAGTTAGTGAGTTAGTTAGTTCGTGTTCCGTAGATAATCTGAACGATTCTTTTATCAGTATGATGTGGAAAAGTTTAGTTAACAGGAAATGTAGAGGATATGTATAGCATCTAGGATATGTGCTTGTGTACCTCAATTGGCAGAGCGCTTGCCGCGAAAAGCAAGTGTCCTGAGTTCGAGTCTCGGTGCGACAAACAATTTTAATATTCCAGTAAGTTTCCAATAAGAGCACACTTCGCTATAGGGTCATAATTTCATTCTGGGAACATCCCCAGGCTGTGGCTAACCCATGTGTCCGCAATATCCTTTTTTCCAGTAATGCTAGTCCTGCAAGTTTCGCAGGAGAATTTCTGTGAAGTTTGGACGGTAGATGACGAGGTACTGGCAGAAATGAAATTGTGAGGAGGGATTGTGAGACGTGCTTGTGTAGCGCAATTGGAAGAGCACTTTCCCGCGAAAGGCAAAGGTCCGGAGTTCCGAGTATCGGTCCGGCAAACAGTTTTATTCTGCCAGGAAGTTTCAAATCAGCGCCCACTTCTCTGCAGGGTGTAAAATTTAATTAAGAACATGTGTAGATGATTAGTGTTAACAGTAATGAACACATTATTTATTTAGCACTGGTTATGAAACTACACTGTTTCTTACAGACTACCATTTAATAGATATTTGTTCATGGAATAGAAGGAGCTGCACGGGAGAAATGGTTTTAGGTTACATTAAAATTTGCTTTGATTCTTGCCAGACATTTTATGTTTTTGGGCAAACGATCAAAGATTTTTCTTCCTGCTTACTAAAGTTCTCTCTCAGCTACTGCCAGCTTTAATATTTGGTGCTAAAGACCATTTTTCCCTCTAGCGTTGTAGGTGTCGACGTCACTACTAGCTCCTTAAAGAGATACCTAAGTGACGTCCATGAGTGAATGTGAGCCCATCTTAAACGCTTAAAAATAGTGAACACAAACTCTGTGTAAAAAATGGGCAAGCAACAACGTAGAGAAACGGAAAGATATGGACTTCACCAATGGCCATAAACTCCTTGACTACAGAGAAAACGGCCAACAGTTAGAGTCAGTCACGTCGCGGTAGTATTTGGGATTGACAGTGTGTGGAGACATCAAATGTAAAGACCTCAGTTTCTCAAAATTAGGTGTAGCAAAAGGCAGGCAATTATTCGTTGTAAACCTATTAGGAAACTTTATTTTGATAGGAAAGAGGTTGCATATCAACACTACGGCCCACACGTGATTAACGGAAACTAACTGGCAACAGGTCTTTGAGAATCGTCAGAGATTTGTCCGATAGGAGACAAAGTGTAACAGAAGTGCTGAAAAGCAGATTCCTGAAGACACACACTGTACGGGCCGCAAGAAACTGCTGAGATAATCTCAAACATCTTCTTTGTGGTCAGACATTTATGAATATTTTTGAATCTCCAACGTATCTATTCTATAGAAGTTCCACTACCAAAATTAGATGTGTAACAACAATCACCGAAGCGCACAGCAGCTATCCCTCCCATCCGTTAGTGGGACGGGCAGAATCCTTCACAAGTTGTGTGAGGAAAACTTTCATGTCCTTCACTCTTCATACTGATGCACAGAGCATAGATGTAGATGATCTCATGTCGGGTGCTTATATCACATCTTTTGCTTTCGTTTTCACCGAAGTACCATATCGTGATGATACTGACTGTAATGCGTTCGTGGCCACCATACATAGCAATACGGTAAAATTTCATTAACTGCCGAACAGTCGTTGAAGGTACTACGATTGGAGAAGTGAAACTGCGCATTGTTATAACTAACTCGTAGCTTGCGGGGAACAACGTTGTAAAATGTTCATCGCTAACAAATACGTCACTCTCACGTACAACGTCGCAGTACCAAATAGATGAAATCGAACATTGAAAGAACGAAAAAAAATTTTTTTCATCCAGCTATCTCTTTGTAAACTTAATGTTGTTAGTCTTATTAGCGTCCACATATGCGGCAACGTGCTCTATTAGTTTTAGTTTTAGTTATGTCATGTTCCGTTGGTCATTTTTCCCGATTGTTTTATCGATATGATGTGGAACAAGTTGTTGCATGAATAGAGCTATTATCAATATTACTGAAATTTTTAGTTCTACACATGCAACTACATTTAGAGGTACATTTTTTTTTACCATTTCTGAAACAGAAACTCGTACATGGAGTAGAAGGAGTTGTCCAAAAGAAATGATTTTAAGCTAGATTTAAAACTTGATCTGCTACCTGCCAGACACTTTGTGTTGTTGGGTAAGTGATCAAAAATTTTTGTTGCTGAATAATGTACTCCTTTTTGAGCAACTGACAGCTTCAGTAACGGACAGGAAAGGTCATTTTTCCCTCTATGAACATCACTGTTCTTTGCGAATTGAGATGGATTATTTGTAACGAATTTCATTAGCAAATATAGGTACCCTGATAGTGCAGTTAAAATACCTAACTCCTTGAAAAGGTGCCTACATGAAGTCTGTGGGTGAACACCATTAATTATTCTCACTGCTCTCTTTTGTGCAATCAATACTTTATGTCTAAGTTGTGAGTTACCCCAGAAAATTATTCCATAAGACATTATTGAATGGAAATATGCAAAGTACGTTAGGAGGCTGACCTGTTTATTACCAAGACTAGCAATTATACGAAGAGCGAAAGAAGCTGAACGTAGTTGTTTGAGTCCAGTTCAAGTTGTCATCAATTTGAACACCCAAAAATTTGGAGAAATATACCCCCATTAATTGAGCCCTGTTCATATGCTACATCAATTGTTGGTATGACTCTATTCGGTGTACAGTGAGTTTTTTTTTTTTCAAAATTAAGGGAGAGAACATTTTCTGAGAACCACTTAATAATTCTTTGAAAGACATCGTTAACAATATCTTCAGCTGCTTTTTCTGGAATGGGATTTATTGTAACTCTCGTGTCATCTGCAAAACGCACTAGTTCCGCTTGCTGAACGTTAAGTGGGAAGTCTTTCACATGAATAAGGAACCTCAGAGGACCCAAAATTGAACTCTGTGGGACTACCTTTGTGATAATTCCCCATTGACTATAACTGACGACCCTCCCAGCATTATTTGTGCTATTCAGCACAACATTTTGCTTTCTGTTCATTAAGTATCATTCTAACCAGCTGTGTGTATAGCTTTCAATTAAATAAAACCTGAGTTTTTCTAAAAGTCCGACATGATCCACACAGTCTTAGAGAGATCACAAAAGATACCAACTGTAGATAATTTGTTATTTAGGGCTTGTACTATCTGATGGGTAAATGTGTGGATAGCATTCTCAGTCGAGTAACCCTTCCCGAATCCGAACTGTGACATGCTGAGTAAATTATTTTCACTTAAATGTGAGACTACTCTTGAATACATAGCTTTTCAGAATATTTTAGAAAACGAAGTCAGCAATGAGATTGGTTTATAATTATTTAAGTCACTAATGTCCCCTTTCTTATAAAGAGGTCTGACAACTGCATATTTCAATCTGACAGGTAGCTCAAAAATGCCTCAAGATTTTTCATGAATAGCTGAAAGTTACCTTGGGGAATCTGTAGATTGTTACAATTACTATAGAAGTATATTGCGGTAGCAACTCACAAGCACATGCTTCAAGGGTCTGATCTACACAAAAACTATTTGTTTCAATATTTTTGACTTTGTGTCTAGTTTTTATATTAGTAGTAACTCCTCCTTTTTCCATGTTGACTCTACATAAATAAGATGCTAATCTGTAATCCCTTAAATTTAACTTCTCCATCCCTGCGGTTACATGGTGTTCAGAGAGACACAAAACGTCTATACCTTCAGAATTTACCACATTTTCTAGGCATACAAGAAGCTCATCTACCTTATTTTTCAGTCCTCTAATGTTCTGATGAAACACACAAATTTTATTTCTTTTGAAACTGCTACAGACGTTATGGCACTGTTCTGTTTTAATCTCCTTCAACATTCTCTTTCTGTAACCTGACTCTAACCTAGAAAATGTGTCCTTCTTATTCCAGTAATCACAATTATTTTGTCTTATGTGCTTGTGGTCCCCCTTACATTTTCTGCAAGAAGATCAACTAATCTATCCTTCCCCCTCCTATTCACGTGTAGGCTATGACTAATGTAACCCCACCTCCCAACTGTATCAACAGGCACAGCACAGATATGAGATTTGATCTCTACCAGCAGTAATCCCCCTCCACCCCTCCCTCCCCAGCTCTCTGTTAACACGTTTCACAGCCGTATTAACCCAGGGCTGGTTATGGCGCTGCAAAACATCCACAAGCCCCACACGAGTGTGAGCCGTTGCTGCACCTATTACGTCCAGGTCACACCTAATACTATAGTCCAAATTGCTAGCCAGGCGGTTTCCTGCTCCTCCTACTATAAGAACATGGTCCTCGCCATCAAAATCTTTGGACAAGGGTCCTAGGTTTTCTGTAACCTGCCTAAGCTTAGCACTAGGTTTCACAATGCTTGTGACCTGGTACTCGACTCCTAACCTATCCTGTAGCAACCTCTCCCGTGACTGCTACCTAACAGCAGGACTCTTTTCTTTCTGCTTGACTTTACTCCCGACCTAGCACTACAATTGTTACTACGAGTCTGCTGCACCCTACTTTGCTCAAAAACTGTTTGAGGCTCCTCTACTTCAGGTAACAAATCAAACTGATTGCTCATTGGAATCTGAAAAGTGATTTTTAAGCTTTTCTCCTTCTGATTACGACTTGTTACCTTTTCTCAGCTCCCACTGTCTCTTTCCCCCTTCAACCTGCCTAATTCAAAGTACACCATTTCTAGTTCAGCCTGAAGGGCACAAATCTTTTTTCCCTATTCCACGATTTTCTTGTCACAGCTACATCAATCTACAGGTCAACGGAGCGTCCGATTCCACACATCAGCTTTGACCCATGATGTAAGGGTGTCGTCGTGTGTGACGTCATTACGACGCGGAGTTTATGAGTTGGTTGTGTCTGTAGATGTCGTCTTGTTGTGTTCATGGCGCCCTGCGTGTGTGTGTGTGTGTGTGTGTGTGTGTGTGTGTGTGTGTGTGTGTGTGTGTGTATGTATGTGTGTGTGTGTGTGTGTGTGTGTGTGTGTGTGTGTGTGTGTGTGGGCCGCCCTACTTTGCAGCACCGAAATTTATTGGTGGTAAGTAATTGCTGTTTTGGGTCTACTTTCCTCGAGTTGTAATGTTTTGTGTATTTATTGTGTGTTGAATGTGTTTTAATTTATGAGGAGATGTTTGACTCTTGAATTTTTCAGGTGATGTGGTTTTGGTTTGGTTTTCATAGTTGTAGGTGCTGGTTTTTTCGTATGAATAGTTATGGTTGACCTATATAGGCCAAGGGAAATGACCGATTCCAATTTTCATGTGGGTATTGGTGTTTTGGTATCGTCAGCTGCGGTTGACCTACATCATAGGTCAAGGGGAGTGTCCGATTCCTGTAGATTTTGTATATTTTTTTTTGGTTCGTCATGTTGTGTGTTTTGGGAACGTGGTGTGTCTTTTCTACAGTTATATTTAGCGTGTCCCCTCCCTAATACCCCCAATTTCCCGCGGTTGTCGTGTTAGTTTGATAGTATTTGTGGAGGGCGATGTAACTGTCTTATTTACACGTATTTGCATTTTTTGCCGTGTGTATGTAGTTACATCATAGGCGCCATATTGGAGACCCCTAGAATAGCCATTTCCACCATATTGATGACGTCATGGATCAAAGCAGACAGGTGAAATCAAACACTACCGTAATCCCTAATCTACAACTACATCGGCTAGCCTCATCTGCCACTATAACAGCTTCCCCGCTACAATCTTCCCAGTGAAACACCTACCCACAACCATGACATTTCACTCCCGTGCTCATGAATCTACGACAACATCCACATTTGTCACACATGATGGCAGATTAAACAATACAAATTACACTACAAACAATTGCCCTACACCAGTTAATTATTAGCAGAAAGTAACTTAACTTGCGGTTAGATGAGCAGAGAACTTCTGTATGTCAGACGAATGTAGCAGCAGGCGAATGTAAACAGCGCGAAGTTAACTGCTGGCGTAGGTTATAGTGGCGGAAATCACGAAACGAATAAGAGACTGAAGAGGCTCGATATTTTCTAACGACAAATTTGAAGAGGCGCTATCGCTAATTATGTATAAATACTCTAATGGAAATAGAAACATCACTTAACGATTTTACTGCAGAATATCGAAAATTAACTGTACGGAAATACAGAAACACAGAAAACACGAACAGAATGCAAACTATACACGCACGATACTCTTCACAATAAAGCTACACAGACACTACCCGGAAATTGTTGAATAATCACATAACTTACAGCGGTCAATAACGAAAACAAACCCACACCATTGGCTTGCACTTTAGAACAGTCTTCTTTTGACGAAAACTACACAAGTAAAAGCGAAACCTTCAATATATAGATCACAATACATACTAATTTACGTATTTAAGCTAGAATATAGCCTTAATAAATCGTTTTTCCACGAGTAAACACCTTTATTTATGAGCGCACTGAGTAAACACACACATGCCTCCTCCAAAGAGCTTAAAAGCTGGCCTTTTGAGATATACGTCTGGCTCTACATGTCACATCGCAGTTAAATAGCTTTCACATGACAGAGACAAGAGAATCATTAAGTGGACTAATACAGCTCATTCATTAAATATTTCATTAATCGTCACAAGTAAAACTGAACTACTGCCTTTAGCGATGAACAGTTACGTCATCTTTTTAAGTCTGTTTGACTTTCTGCCCTCCCTTTTCCACGATGGGACCAATTTAAGTAATTACGTTGAAAATCTTGCATGAGAGAATGTAGTTTAAGGTATGTAAATGCTTATCCTCTTACAAACTGATAACTCACTTCATTAATTACGTCCCATCATATGAATTTTGGAACAAATGTTACATCTGACAAATCATAATGGATCGGCATACACATTCACAACAAAATGTTGTTGTTAAGATTTCACATCTCCTAACTTCATTTATATGCAGAAATGTGTACACTTATAGATGCTTAACAATCATCTTATCCGTTACAGGTGGCGCACCGGTTAAGACAATGGGATCGCTTTCGACAGGAATAGAGCTCAAATTCTCGTCCGCCGATCAAGCTTTATATTTTTTGTGGTTTTCAAATTTTTTTAAGGCGAATGTGTTGATGAGTTCATAGAAAAGAACAATGGCTGTCCTCACTATCTGGGCTCAGCTCTCTGCATCTTGAAATCTATGGAACGCTGCAACATGATCTGTCTGTTACAGCCAAGAAGGTAAACTGCGTACCAAGGCAACAATGAGTCAGTCGTTCTTTTCTAGTGTTCCATGCTCAGGTGAAAGTTTACTGCACGGTTTCTTTATTTGTACAACATGTATCTGTATAAGAACAATGGAACAACTCTCCTAAAACATGTACGTATACGTGTGTTACAAACACTTGAAATTATTTCCTCTGCACATTGTACTAATGCCAGTCAGTGAAGAAAGAAAGCAAAAAGGCATACACACATTTCAAACTTTTTAATAATTTTATTGTCAAATAAATTTATAATTAAAAAAAACCGTTAGAGAAGAAATGTTCTGAAGCTGCTAAACAGAGTGTCTAAGGAATAAAGAAAACTAGAACAATTAGCACATGAATTAGGAAATTACGAAATAGATCTTACAGTTACGTTAGAGACTTAATGAAATGAAAGTTGCACTACAAATTGGAAAAAAACCTTATAGATTCACTATGGATCTGGGAAAGCACAAACGGCTAAGAAAAAATTATTTTACATTAACCGACGTCTACTGGGATTTAAAAGTATATTTTATAAAGGCAAGAAGTAACCTAACGATAGTGAAATCAGAGAACTGACAACTGGAAATATGGATAGAAATAAAATGTTCAATAAACAGAAATAACAAGACACAATGGATAAAATAAACAACTTTGATTAAATAATAATCTCTGAAGAATTAAATGAAAGAACTAAAATGCAGGCAGATAATTAACAGATAATGCCGAGGGTTCTATAAACGAATAAAGAGGTTGAGTGAGGGGCTTCCTGATCTATAGCAAATTAAAAGTAATAAATTCACTTTCAAACACAGAGAGTATAAAAATTTACTTTTCTTGTGTATGAACGATAATCACAGAGTACAACTTGAAAATCAGTGTTACCAGACTTTGGTAGAGAATAATTTAAAAAGGATAAAAACTGAAGTACACATTTAGAAAAAAAATTTCATTATGCAACTGAGCATTTTACAGAGAAGATTTTACAATGGGGTATAAAATTTGGTTCTTCTATACCGGAGTCAATGTTGGACACAGCGCCAAACTATGGACGTCTTACATCCTGTAAAACGTAAGATTTCGAATGATCAAGTGAAAAGTGAATTCATAAGAAAACAGTCGTAAGCAGAAGAGATGGTATATGATGCACAAACTTACCACTCTAAATCCTCCCACCATGTTGATAAGATGCCAGTTAACGTGCTGCATTACCGACCCAACTGAAGGAGAGATTTAGCAAGATCATGTCCACTCATTTTGTGTCATTGCAGAACGATAGTGTATCAGATATTGTAAATGGATAATGATGATTTTAGACATTGTGTGCAATTAACAATATCTATAGCATTCACAAGTGCACGGTGCAGATTTCATAGACATCCGCCCTACATAGGTCTTTATAACGAATATACGCAGTTTCTGATCCAACAACATTAATATTGCTTCACAGTTTCACTGTTTCCTTACAAAATCCGCCAATAAAAGACTAAAAAGGAGACCATGAAGAAATTTGTAAGTGGAATATAGGTACCGAAAGTGCCAGGCCAATGAAATCGTGCAGGCAGCTGTCAGACAGATACACGATGGTCACATATCAGTCTCACAAGCCATTGGTTTAAACCTCTAGGCGAAGTCGGCATCTGGACAGGCTCATAAGAGTCTTCGAAGAGACTTTCCTCACTCAAAGCAAAGAGTCACACACTTATGTGAAAACCAGCTAAATATCTTCGAAATTATCGTGTCTCAATAACCAGCAAGAAACTCGCAGTCAATAGTGATTACGTGTTGAACAAACTGAACGATTTTTCATTGCGTGCGGATCCAGTATATGTTAGTGATCAAAATGGCCCTAACTATACTCCACCTTCTGACTGATTAACCACCATGACTGTTTCTAGATATGTATAGACAATTTTAAGGAAATCTGTGAGGCCTCTAGGACTTTAATGTGCTGAACAATAGCTTCGGTTGTAAGCAACAAGCACGAACAAAATCAGTATCCTCGCAACGCAGTATGCTTAAACTCTGATAACAGGAGTATAATATTACTATATTGTACAAACGTAATGACTCTGCATACAGCATGACATCAATTTCCTGACTATATGCTATTTCAGGTGTCAAGACCCATCCATCAGATTCAAGTTAATGTAGAAAGCTTCCAGTCTGAGAGGATGTACTAATGAAAATGTCTGACATTTGACTTTTCTTCTTATGCCTCATTGAAATGATCAGTTTAACACACTTGCACACACAATAACAATTAAAAATAAACAATACATTGAAAACATAAATATAAATACGTAAATATTATAGGTGCTGCTGTAATGACAGCTGCTGTCAGTCAGGTACGAAATGTATATGTGTGGATAATTAAATTCAAATACATTTATGTAAATGTCAATATTACGAAAAGGATAGATTGCTACTCACCATACAGAGGAGATGTAGAGTCGCAGGCAGGCACAACAGAAAAGACTGTTAAACATTTAAGCTTTAGGCCAAAAACATCATCGACGGAAGCACAACTCACATAGCAGGACCACCGTCTCTTGCTATTGGGATGGACATCAGTTACCAGACTCATTGGTCACGTGTGTTGTAAGTAGACTGTTTAGGTTTTCTTATTGGTAACGCCATGTAGCGCTCTGTGTGAAAATCACTGGCTTTGCTGTGTGCAGTCTGTGGCTAGTTTGCATTGTTGTCTGCCATTGTAGCGTTGGGCAGTTGGCTGTTAACAGCGCGTAGCGTTGCGCAGTTGGAGGTGAGCTGCCAGCAGTGGTGGATGTAGGGAGAGAGATGGCGGAATTTTGAGAGCGGATGATCTGGACGTGTGTCCATCAGAGACAGTACATTTGTAAGACTGGATGTCATGAACTGCTATATATATTATGGCTTTTGAACACTATTAAGGTAAATACATTGTTTGTTCTCTATTAAAATCTTTCGTTTGCTAACTATGCCTATCAGTAGTTAGTGCCTTCCGTAGTTTGAATCTTTTATTTAGCTGGCAGTAGTGGCGCTCATTGTATTGCAGTAGTTCGAGTAACGAAGATTTTTGTGAGGTAAGTGATTTGTGAAAGGTATAGGTTAATGTTAGTCAGGGCCATTCTTTTGTAGGGATTATTGAAAGTCATATTGCGTTGCACTAAAAATATTGTGTGTCAGTTTAGTGTTGATCAGAATAAGTAAAGAGAGTAATGTCCGAGAACGTTCAGTTTTGCTCAGCTGTTTGAAAATCAAATAACGTAATAGGTTTATCAGCACAGTAATTCATTAATTTTTCTAAGGGGACGTTCCATATGTCGACCCTTAGCCGAGGGTACCTCACTGGAATCTGCTGATTTTTTCTTGTAGTTTCTGTAATTAGTGTAGCTATTGTTTATTGCTAGCGCGTAATTATAGAGAGAATTTCCTTTTTTGTTGTAGTTTTTCATTGTTGTACAGTAAAACAGTTGTGGCATGCATGTAGATTTGCACCAAGTATTTCGCAGCTGCGCTTGCAATTAACGAGATATTATTTTCAGTACTATGTTAATGTGTTCTCTTAATTTTGCTCTTCAAATCGTGCTTTTGGCTGGCTCTGAGCACTATGGGACTCAACATCTTAGGTCATAAGTCCCCTAGAACTTAGAACTACTTAAACCTAACTAACCTAAGGACATCACACACACCCATGCCCGAGGCAGGATTCGAACCTGCGACCGTAGCAGTCCCGCGGTTCCGGACTGCAGCGCCAGAACCGCTAGACCACCGCGGCCGGCAAATCGTGCTTTTCTGTGTTATCGTGTGAAATATTGTGACAATAATGGCGTGTGAAAAACGTAATACTAAGCTCCAAAGTAAACTGAGAAATAATAGTGACGACGAGCGTAGCTTATCGGCACCACTGTGTAATCAATTAACTGACATTCAAAGTAATAATTTGGTAATTGTGTATAGGGAAATGGAGCGGGCGGCAAATAATGAAACAGTGAAACAAATAGTGAACAGGGAAGCATTATCGATCGATCGGTCGGCAACAGCTCGCTCAGGAATCCGAAATGACAGGACACAATCTCGCAGATACTGTAGATTCAGGTTTTGCGTCCTCACCGTTTTCTCAAATAAGTCAGGATACATTTTCTGCTTTTCAAAATGCGAATATTGCCGGTTCAAATGCACTGCCGAATACCACTGAGGAACATGTTTCAGACACCAGTGCATTGTTATTACAGTTAATGCAACAAATGGGACAAAGGCTACAAAAGTTAGACACAACACTTGAACAAAATCAGAAACAAATGGGACAAAATCTTCAAAAGTTAGACACAATGGAACAAAATCTTCACACCACGCTTGAACAAACACGTGAAGATTTAACTACTGAATTACATAAAATCGAATCGAAATGTCAAAAAGTCTGTAATGACGTAAAAACACAAATTTGTGAGCACTTCCAACCTATTTTTTTCGCGGCATGAAAATACATTACAGACTCACGAAGCAGCTGTAAAAGAACTGCAAACTATTGTTCATGAAAATCATGAGACCTTGGAAGCTAAAATTGACTCAGTTGCATCTACCGATTCGGTTACGCAACTTGCAAAAACTCAGGAAAACTTAAAGGACACAGTAGATACTCTGAAAATTGGTTCAGAAAGACACATGGAGGAAATTAGTTAATTATCAGAGAAAGTAGTCGAACTTTCGGATCAGCTAAATAATTTATCTATGAAGGTAGATGATAATCTGAATGACACAAAACTGGTAGTCTTTAATGACACAGAAGAGTGCGAACAAAGTAGGAAATTCAAACAAAATCAGAATCAAATTAATACGCAACACCAAAGAGAAATCCTGGAAGTAGAAGATCAGCTGACACAGGTAATACAAGAATTACGTATTTCAAAGGACACTCGCGCTCCAATACGGGAAGAGGGACATAGAAATACGGAACAGCCACAAAATAATAACACGGGGTACTTCGGAAATTATGCAAGAAATTTGCAAGGTGCACCGAATTTTGAGATGGAACCGCCGAAACGAAGTAACAATGACCGATATGCGACTCGCCGACATGATGATTTTGACTATAAGCTGTTTATTACTACACGTAAATTCAAAACATTTAAGAATTCCGGCAACGACATTCATCCACAAGCGTGGCTTCATCAATTCTCTCATTGATTTCCTCCCAACTGGTCATTAGAGCACAGATTAGAATTTATGTGTGGCTATTTAGAGAGTGAACCAGCTGTAAGAATGCGATCGGTCATTCACGATTGTCACAGTGAGGGAGAATTTTATCATGCCTTCCTCTCAGCATATTGGTCTCAAGCTACACAAGACCGAGTAAAACATAGCATCATAATGATGAAACATTTCGAACAAACTGAATTTTCCAGTCTTGTGAAATATTTTGAAGACATGTTGCACAAGAATCAGTACCTGTCAAACCCATACAGCCCCTCAGAACTCCTCCGCATTTGCTTAATCAAATTACCTGAACATTTACGACATATTATTTTGGAAAGACGTTGTAAAGACGACATTGAAGCTTTTCATGGACTGTTACAAGAACTGTAAATTGACACTGACAATCGTGGAACGCGAAAACAGGAGCACAACAATTACAGGTCACATCTGTCACAATTCCGCGATGACAGAAATAATACACTGCAAGGCTATTCTTACAACGTAAATCGTGACCAAAACAGACACCACCCGTATGACAACCGTTGGCAGATTAACAGTAATTACAGGGAAAGATCACCTCTCCGCGGTAATGACTATCACAATCAGAGAAAAAACAATATGGGAACCAAAATAATTATTATCAAGGGAGACAGAATAACTTCAGACGCTACGGTCCAGCGCGCAGTTACGATTCAGGGAGAAATTCTCCACCACGTGACCGACAAGAAAGAAACTATGGAATCTACCGACATGACGACAGACGATATGATCATAACGACAGACCTGAATTTCATCAGAACTGGCGGGAGTCAAACAGGGCAGGGCCCTCTCGGGAAGGTGAATTTGTAGAAGTTAGATCACCAAATCCCAATAACGACGCGCGCCAACAAAGAGACAATAGGCAATGACTCATACCACTGGCAGCCACAAAACGTACTTCTGAAACTGACGACGCAGCTGCCGTGGCTAATAATTACGTAAAAATGGAAGACATTAGGGACATCTTACTCCAGGAACACAACGTAAAACATAACAACATTGCATATCCTGTGATTCACATTACAGTAAATGACGTAAAACTTACGGCAGTACTTGACTCTGGCAGTTACATTTCAGTAATTAGTGAAAGAGCCTTTAGGAAATGCAACAAATCGAACGATTGCCCCACACTTCCGTTATGTAAGATTAAATTACAAGGTGAAATCGTTCGAAAAAATGTAGATGTACGCCAACAAACCAACTTAGAATTCTTTTGTCAAAGCCACAGCTTCTCTATGAATTTCTTATTGTTCCATTATTGTCGGCGGAAATTATACTGGGAGTAGACTTTTTGAATGAATACAAAGCAGTCTTAAACTTTCACGATGCTGAAATAAGTTTAGAGAAAGAAGGTAAGTCAACAGCTTTGAAACTTGGATTGGCTCTCAAACCATGACGAGGAAATTAATCAGCTTTACCTCCTGTTAGACAACAGTTCAGAATTTTCGACGGAACTTGACACTAACAATCACTCTGCAAGTACTGACAGGGATGATATCGACAGCGTATTTGATACTAATGAGTTAATTCAGACAACTGAGAATTGTAATGACACTGATAGGCAGGACCTTTTTGAGATTTTACAAGCACATTCCACAGTTTCTACTCACAAAACAGGAACAATCAAGGGATTTCAATACCAATTTCGTGTTCGTGAGCATACTAAATTTTGTGTTAGACCAAACGTAATTCCAGCACATTATAGGGACCGTGTTAGAACAGAAATACAATCTATGCTGGACGAGGGCGTTATTGAGCCTGCAGTAAGCTCATACAACAATCCATTACATGTTGTTGAGAAGAAAAATGGATCGATCAGGCTTGTCTTAGATTCGAGACCAATCAATACTATCATCGTTCCTGAGACAGACAGGCCGCAAACGATGGAAGAACTTCTTCAAAATTTTAATGGTGTAAAAGTGTTGTCTTCTATTGATCTCAGATCCAGCTTTTATCAGATCGAACTTCATCCAGGATGTAGAAAATACACAGGTTTTCTTTGTTTCGGCGTTTGTTATCAATTTCGGAAACTTCCTTTGGTTTGAACATTTCTTCGGCAGCGTTCATTCGCGGGCTAAAGTCCATAATACCTGATTTCTTAAAACGTCACATCACCTTATATGTGGATGATATTCCAATAGCAGAAGCCTCATGGGAACAACATAATCGCATCCTCAACAGTTTGTTACGTATTTTTGCAGAATCTGGAATTACAGTCAACTTGGAAAAGTCTGAATTCGAACAACCACATTTGGAATTCAACACTTTGAAAGAATCGCTACTTAATGCGCCAATACTAGCTTATCCAGATCTGTCACAAGACTTCTGCCTTAGCACGGATTCTTCTAAAGTCGGTCTTGGTGCCCATTTATTTCAAGAAGCCATAGAAAATGACACTACTGTTCAGAAAACCATTGCTTTTGCTAGCCGAGTGCTAACAAAATCTGAAAAAAATTATTCTGTTACTGAATTAGAAGATTTAGCTATCGTTTGGGCATTTAACAAATTCCGTTTCTTTCTTTCTGGCAAGCACGTAAAAGTATACAGTGATCATCGTGCATTACAATTTCTTATGTCTTCAAAATTAAATCATGACAGGTTAAAACGTTGGGGATTGTTATGCAAGAATTCCACTTCACAATAGTCTACATTCCCGGCAAGGAGAACATTGTTGCGGAGGCACTGTCACGCGCACTAGCTGTGCTTCAGAAAAGTAACACAGGGGGCAACCTCGAGAAAAATTTCAATATTCTTTACATTCAGAAAGTCGCTTTTGAAAACTTCATCACCACATCTTTAAGGGACATTGCTCATGAACAAGATAAAGATCCAATTTGGAAAGACATCAAAAGTAAACGGCATGAAAAGACACACACTCAGATTCGGCATTATTATGTGGTTAGAAACAACATACTGTTCAAACGCTGCACTGTTCATGACAAGCTATGGGTACTTTGCATTCCAGACGATTTTGTTAATAAGCTCATTTGGTACATTCATTTCAGCTATGCACATTTTGGTCCACGAAAATGTTATCATATTCTTCGAACGACTTGTTATTTTAACAATATGGAAAAGTGAATTCGAAGAGTCTTGTCTATTTGTGAACTTTGTCAAAAGGCGAAACCATATACTATCTCCTATCGTGCTCCGTTGTTTCCTATTATTCCTTCTAAATTAAAAGCATTTGCTGCTGTTGATCCCTTGGGACCGCTTGTCAGAACATCTAATGGATTTTCGTATGTTCTAGTCGCTGTTGAACTTACTTCAAAATTTGTTTCTTTCACACCGTTACGTAAAGCCACTGGACGGTCTGCATCCAACGCCTTTGTTAAAAATTTCTTACGTGAAGTTGGACACGTTAGTAAAGTCATTTCAGATAATGGACCGCAATTCAGATCTGCTGTTTGGTCACGCAT
The DNA here is from genome assembly GCF_023864345.2 of Schistocerca serialis cubense. Taxonomy (NCBI): domain Eukaryota; kingdom Metazoa; phylum Arthropoda; class Insecta; order Orthoptera; family Acrididae; genus Schistocerca; species Schistocerca serialis. The sequence continues at coordinate 400,677,644 of NC_064645.1, forward strand.
GCCTCAGAATAATAAAATCAACCCTGTTTTTATTTCATTGTACTCACCTGTCTGAACGGATTATGAAAGAAATCAATAAGCTTTGCAGACTTTATTGTCACTGAAAGCATCAGCATTGGGACAGATATTTACACTTATTTCAAAATGTGCTGAATGAAATGCCTCATGACTCCACTGCTTTACCACCTACTCTTGTACTGAAGAATGAAGAACCACCAAACAGAATCAGAGAGCTAGTACCTTTTCCGAATACCCGCAAACTTCGACAAAAAGACATAATTGATTTGGCCATTAAAAATATAAATTCTGCTGCAGACAAAAGGAGAAAACTACACGGTAAAGCAAATGCAAAGCACCTATATATTGGTCAGAAAGTTCTCATTAAAGCTCATTCATTGTCACATAAGAAGAAACACTTGAGTTACAAATTGTTTCTAGTTTACAATGGACCTTACAGAATCCGACGTATACCACATAATAATTGCGTTGAAGTTGAAACTCTGCGTACTAAGAAGAGTAAAGGTTTACACCACAATTCACATGTAAAACCGTTTCTTGAATGATAATCTGCTTTTTAACTTAGTCTTTGCTATAAAATTTTTCACTTCACGTTACTAGTAAGCTTTGTCAGACTTAGAAACTGTTAACATGCACAATGTTTGAAGTTAAATATCCAGTCAAGAACCAAGAGAACTTATTTAAACAGAAATTACGAATGCATTGTTATAGTGAACAGACGACACACTGTTATTTTGTGTGTACATTCTTGCTTGTTAGTTGCACGATTACGTAACGACTATAAGGCTTACATACTTAGAACATATAGTGGCACTGCTAATGAGATTTTCATGCAACATTTTGGTTTACTTGAAAAGACATTCTTTATTTGAAGTACTTTCTGTGGGATTAAAGATGACTTAGCATTTGGTTTCTCTGACAGCTACACGATTATATCAAGACGCTACTAATGTGTGACACAATTTACATTGTTGCTTCTGTACTGTATCTGCTTTATATCTGCTCAGTTTTTCTAAATTCTTCTGGAAAGTAAAACATGTTTTAGTAGTAACTTTTGTGGTATAGCTACAATGTGACAGCCTTTTTCGTAGCACAATACTTTACAGTATAGTACTTTCTTGATCACGGTACTGTACGTAATAACTACGATATCTATGCGCATAGCATTTCACTTTTGTTTATTACGAGGTAAGTACATTGACTTCTACAGAACTTTGCTTACGGACGACGATAATTACTACACTTAGCACATTTTTACCGTTAAGTAGTGACAGAGATTATCTTACAACAAGACGCACAGTTTAGCGCTACAGTAAAAAAAAAAATCTTCAAATGTGTATGAAATCTTATGGGACTTAACTGCTAAGGTCATCAGTCCCTAAGCTTACACACTACTTAACCTAAATTATCCAAAGGACAAATACACACACCCATGCCCGAGGGAGGACTCGAACCTCCGCCGGGACCAGCCGCACAGTCCATGATTGCAGCGCCTAGACCGCTCGGCTAATCCGAGCGCTACAGTACACGTATTTGACTGACTGATTTTGTACTTAAAACATTTATTTTTAAAGATTTTAGAATTACACTGATACAAAGGTTTTCTGTGATACATTTCATTCCATTGCTGTAATCTGTAACACCTGAGGGTATGATTACATTAATCCTCAGGGGGGTCCACGCTTACTTTGTGTACCATGTGTTTGGCAAGCACAAGGAGCCTTAGCTAATATGGTATTTGCTTATACAACTTTACACATCGGTACCATATTTCTCTGACACATAATTACACAGTTATCTGATCATTTAACTGAGAGAGACAAACATTTTTTTTACTACGTCAGTGACAGATGTTTACGCAATTACACAGTTGGGTAACTTCACAGTTATGAAATTGTATTTTGTCTGTACTTTGTGAACTGTTCATATTTTTTTGGAACCACTGTGATACCATGAGAGCTTTTAATGATGTATTTGGTAACGGAGCATGATTTCTAAAGTACGTTTGAGGTAGATGACACTATTGAAATGAGCAGAGAATTTTTTTTACGTTTTGACATTATTGCAGCAAGCTACAACATTTTTGAGATTTGATTGAAGTGCTATGATGTTATTGTTACGATGACTATGTGTATTATGCTGTTGAGGTATGTTTATGATCAATAAGCTGATGATATATGAGTAATTTCATTATGCTACGTATTTATTACGAATAAATATTGAAGAAGTGTCGACGAATATGTATAGGTACAATAAGGTAAGGGATAATGAGTAGTGGCTAGGGTCTCTGATATGTGAAAAAGGATGCTGGAAACCAAGAATCGTACTTTAAGAGTCATGAAATGTGTGTACGTGCGTGAATGTATCACAATGCCGGTGAAAATTTTTTTGGACACTATTATATTTAAAGGATTTTGTTTGTACACATTTGTAACGCAAATTCTCGACCTGTGAAATTTTATATGAGACTGTCACTCTAGTGCAAACTGCTGTCGTAAATATTTCGCTTAGAAAGCCAGGTCACCTTGACGTAGTGCACTATAAGCACCCAGCTGCACGACAGTCACCTGGAAAAAAGCCATTAGTGTGTGCCTTTCAGAGGCACAGGTGGAGAAAAAAGGAGACCATTAACCTCCCTACTGGGATTCCTTTGTAGAAAGTATCGCAAATACGACACGCTCATTACTTGGAAATGTATCGTACTTTCTGCTATAATGCCTAATGAAATGACGAGACATAGTTTATGACTACACACCTGAGTATGACTACTGTCTTTCTAGATGAGAGATTTTTTTACTACTTACGAAATGCCACATGACTATTGAATGATACTGTTATGCTTTGCTTTACGTAGTTGGTTATTTCATTTGAGATCTGTTTTCCAGCTGTGTTACAGCATTGGTTTTGTAAAATAAAATTAAATGCATTGGTTAATGTGAAAACTTTCTGTCCACAGATCTATTAAATACTAATTTTATGTTCCACATTCTTTGAAAAAGGAGCACTTGGAAAGGAAAGAACAATAAGAAGGGACTAATAACAGTAAATGGATACATAATTTTATTTTCAAGTACTTGGTAATTTCATTTGTAGAATACGTTGTGGTGCACCACTTTAATGACATAGACATTAAGATGTGAATAGACATTTCCCTTATCTGCATTGTTATCTTCAGTGTAATATTTTTTCTGCTTGAGCTTTGTCATGTTTACGTGTAAGTTATTGCATTTGCTGCTGCTGTTTGCCAGGCATTGTGCTATTAAATTTCTGTTCGTATTACTCTGTTAAGCCAGATTTACTACTGATTTATTTTTCTTGTTGCTGCACATTGGCTCATATTTGGTTTGATAATTTAAATTTATTGCTGCTAACTTTGCCAATTTGCATTTTTTGTCATTGCTGCTTGTGTTAATTGTTTTGTGCTGCTGAATTGCCTTGTCCCTTAGTTTAACATTTGAGCTCAGTAGATTTAAGTTAGCTTAAGATGGGGTAAGCTATATGAGAGAACGAGTTGTAATGAACTGGAAGAAATGCATTGAGAAGCTATAAGAAAATGGTTTGGCCAAAAAAGTATTTTGAAAGAGGATATGAACAAAGAAGTAGGGTTTAGGGACAACAGTTTTAGGTAGGATTTTCTTGGAAATAAATGATGAGGTAAGATAATGGAAAATAAATAATGAGGTAAGAAATATGTGAACATATAAATACAGAAAGCAAGCTTGCATTGGATTTTTTTGGTGGAAACAAATGTTGAAATAAGACGAAAGATCTATGGAATGAAGTTTTGGGTTGGACTGCAGTACCAAATGTTACACTGAAAACAAACCCTGCCCTTTCCTCTTGTATTATTCTGCTATGTGTTTGTGTACCCTTGTGTATTTGTGTTTTTCCTGTCTTTATATGTTTAGCTGATGAGAGTTATGTTGTAGAATATTTCTAATACTGGTTATTTACTTTGTAAAGATGTTTAGACATTATTTATTCTGTTTTGTTTTAATGTGAAGTTGATGTTTCAAAAGTTATTCTGATATTTATGTCATAATTCTTGTAACATTGATGTATATGTTATTTCGATTCTTTTGTAAAGCCTGTACTACAAATGTTATCTGTATTGTTATGTTCTTTAATGATGTATTTTGTACCTTTGTAATTGTATTCTTACGTTGTAAATTTATAATTGTATAGACTCCAGTTTTTCAAATTAAGTTACATTCCACTGAACACGTTTCTCTTGGTCATACTGTATGCACAATATGTGAGAAGTTGGGACTCTTAGTGTTTTGCACGTGTGTTAATAATTCAGCAAGGGACTGGTTAACAGCATTGCTGGTTCTAAGAACAATTCCAAAAACTTTGTGCGTGCACAAGTGGTGGTTATGGACTTGCTATATTATCCACAAGACTCTTCTATGGTGATTGTGCACCTGCACAGTCGCAACGGATGGCTGCTAGCCATCTCTACAAGGACTACAGTGGGTCTACACCTTTGATGACTCACCAATACCATTATTTCTACAAGGACTGCAGTGGGTCTGCACCTCAGGTGGCCCACCAATACCATACTGTCTACCAGGACTACAGTGGGTCTGCTCTGTATGACCTACCTACCAATATTCTTCAAAACTTCAACCGACTCAGCTGTGGGTTTGCTCTGTTGTGGCTCATTACCTGTCTGCATGTCAAGAGTCTGCACTGTCTTTCCGTTGGAAGGACAACACTACTTCTTCAAGACTGAATGGAAATACACTACTTCTGTGTGCAATTTATTTTACTAATGAGACTTTGTGAAAAAACTGTAATTACTATTATGATGAATGATCAGGACTGTCTTTATGGACTGTGAGAAAATTTTAGCTTTTGACCAACATTGTATCAATAAGTGTGTGCATTTGATTTATTTGTTATTGTAATTATGAATTTTTTTCAAATCTGTATTGGCCACTGCCAAAAACAATTTGTAAAATTTTTTGTGGGGAGCATGGGGGCTATGTAAGTAGGCTGTTTAGGTTTTCTTATTGGTAACGCCACGTAGCGCTCTGTATGAAAATCACTGGCTGTGCTGTGTGCAGTCTGTGGCTAGTTTGCATTGTTGTCTGCCATTGTAGCTTTGGGCAGTTGGCTGTTAACAGCGCGTAGCCTTTCGCAGTTGGAGGTGAGCCGACAGCAGTGGTGGATGTGGGGAGAGAGATGGCGGAATTTTGAAAGTGGATGATTTGGACGTGTTTCCATCAGAGACAGTACATTTGTAAGACTCGATGTCATGAACTGCTATATGTATTATGACTTTTGAACACTATTAAGGTAAATGCATTGTTTGTTCTCTATTAAAATCTTTCATTTGCTAACTATGCCTATCAGTAGCTAGTGCCTTCCGTAGTTTGAATCTTTTATTTAGCTGGCAGTAGTGGCGCTCGCTGTATTGCAGTAGTTCGAGTAACGAAGATTTTTGTGAGGTAAGTGATTTGTGAAAGGTACAGGTTAATGTCAGTCAGGGCCATTCTTTTGTAGGGATTATTGAAAGTCAGATTGCGTTGCGCTAAAAATATTGTGTGTCAATTTAAGCACAGTCATGTATAATTTCTCTAAGGGGACGTTTCAGTGTGTGAGTTGTACTTACGATCATGTGTTCACAACGGTTTGCGTTAGGACGTTCAAACTGCACCGTTGGCCACGGGTCATGATGGGAATTAGTATGTACAAGCGCACGCGAATTGTTGTGAAACCCTCTTTCATTAGGATGGTTTCGTCAATAAACCAAATTGGCACATGTGGGAGAGTGAGAATCCACATTTCGTAATCGAGATGTCTCTTCATCCCCATTGGGTGACTGTGTGGTGTTCAATGTTCAGGAGGTCATCGATGAGATCTATGTTCCGACACTTCAGAGGGTCCATGGAGAATTTCACTATTCGCCTGCGCCACATAATCGCCAATGATGGTAGGCACATTTCATCGAACATGTGATAACATAAATCCGAATATGTGTAATGACGTTTACATGTTGAACAAAGTGTGTGCACGCCGTAGTTTGTAACGAATATACGTTTTTCTTTTTCATGTAGTTCAATATTTGTCACACTGTATGTAAGAGCATTGTTCTGTTGAAAAATGTCACCCTGATAATATCGCACGAGAAGAAAAACATTCTGTACCATCTTGGCTTAAGAATTTCTACAGTCATAACAAACCATGACCTAAAGTCATCCCCAATTGGTCCCTTCACCATGACGCCAGGACTGTCGTGCCCATCCAAAACACTGGAAGAATGGGGCCTCATCACAAGTGTACACTCGTCCACGAAGCTCATCCGGGGTGTTGCAGAACTGAGATTCCTTGCTCAACACAATGTGACGTTATTCACCAATAATCCATACTCCCTGGTCATAGCACAACTTCTGTCGTCTACAGGCACAGGTCCAGGTTACCAGCATAGTGTTGGTGTGTGATTACCTCATTTAACTTTTATAACGGAGACAAGAGGGAGTAGAATTTCCTTGGCTACTTGAGGTGCTGTAGGCAGTGCGGGTACGACTGTGAAGTTCTTGTAACAAGGGGGATGAGACGGGATTTAGGCAGCGCTGGTCTGCTGAAGTACTAAGGTACGACTTCTCCCTTAAATCAATTTATCTGACTATTAACATAAAAGATAAGTGACATGTAAGGCCCTTAAACCTCTCTACTGTATACAGTTTCCTAAAAGTCCGTACAGGCTCTGCCAGAAACGTCTTCTCAGGGTGATTCTCGTACTATCGACAGAGACAAGTGTCTTTGCAACAACTTGTTCTGCTAACTGCTGAAACACTGGTCCCTTTGCCTAACTATTTAATCACTGACCCTTCGCGTAGTTCGCAATAACTAGGACACAAGTACTAAACAGTGACTTAGTCCTCCTAGCAAGTGAAACTCTATACGGCAAATACTTGAAATAGAGGCCGGCTGTCTCCGTTCAAAACTTTTTTTTGTTTGAGTCATCAGTCTTCTTACTGGTTTCATGCTGCCCGCCACAAATTCCCGTCCTGGGTCAACCTTTTCATATCAGAGTATCACTTGCAACCTACATCCTCAGTTATTTGCTCGATGTATTCCAATCTCTGTCTTCCTCTACAGATTTTGCCCTCTACTGCTCCCTCTAGTACCATGGAAGTCATTCCCTGATGTCTTAACAGATGCAGTGAGATGCTACCCGTCTGTAGCACCGTATTTCATATGCTTCGATTTTCTTCTGTTCCGGTTTTCCCACAGTCTATGTTTCATTACCATACAATTTTGTGCTCGAAACGTGCATTCTCAGAAACTTCTTCCTTAAATTAAGGCCTATGTTCGATACTAGTACATCCCTCTTGGCCGGGAATGACATTTTTGACAGTATAGTCTGCTTCTCATGTACTCTTTGCTCCGACCGTCATTGGTTGTTTTGCTGCCTAGGTAGCAGAATTCCTTAACTTTATCTACTTTGTGTCCATCAATACTGATGTTAAGTTTCTCGCTGTTCTCATTTCTACTGCTTCTCATTACAATCGTCTTTCTTCGGTTTACTCTCAATCCACATTCTGTACTCATTAGATTGTTCATTCTATTCAGCAGTTTATTTAATTCTTCTTCACTTTCACTCCGCATAGCAATGTGATCAGTGAACTGCATCATTTATATCCTTTCACATTGAATTTTAAGTCCATCGCTGAACCTTTCATTTATTTCCATCATTGCTTTTTCGATGTAGAGATAGAACAGAAGTGGCGATAGAAAACATCCGTCTGACATCCTCTTTAATAAGATTACTTCGTTCTTGGTCATCCACTCTTATCACCCTCTTTTGCCTCTTGCACGTATTGTACATTACCCGTGTCTCCCTATAGCTTACCCAATTTTTTATGTGAATTTCGAAATTTTGCACCATTTTACACTGTCGAACGCTTTTTCCTCGTCCATAAATCCTATGATGTGTCTTGATTTTTCTTTAGTCATGCTTCCATTATCAACTGCAACGTCAGAACTGCCTCTCTGGTGAATTTATCTTTCCTAAAGCCAAACGGATCGTCGTCTAACGCATCCTTAATTTTCTTTTTCATTTTTCTGTATATAACTCTTGTCAGTAAATTGGATGCATGAGCTGTTAAGCTGATTGTGCGATAATTCTCGCACTTGTCAGATCTTGCATTCTTTGGAATTGTGTGGATGATATTATTCCGATAGTCAGATGGTATGTCGCGCAACTCATACAATCTGGATACCAACATGAAGGGTTGTTTTGTTCCCATTTCCTACAACGATTTTAGAAATTCTGATGGGATGTTATCTATCCCCTCTGCCTTATTTGACTAAATTTTCCAAAGCTCTCTTAAATTCTGATTTTAATACTTGATATCCCCTCTCTTCTAAACCGACTTCTTTTCCTTTTTCTGTCACATTACGCAAATCTTCCCCCTTTACTGTACTTTTTCCACCTACCCACTCCCTTCTCTGCATTTAACGGTGGAATTTCCGTTACACTCAATATTACCACCTTTGCTTTTACTTTCACTGAAAGTTGTTTTGACTTTCGTATACGCTGAGTCGGTCCTTCCGACTACCATTTTTCATGCAGCCATTTCGCCTTAGCTTCCCTGCATTTCCTATTTATTTCATTCCTCAGTTGTTTGTGTTTATGTATTCTTGAATTTCCCTGAATATTTTGTACTTCGTTCTGTTACTCTTGGTTTCTTCGCAGTTACATTATTTCTGCCTATGTTTTTCTTTCCAAACTTCCGTGATTGCCCTTTTTAGAGACGTCAATTCCTCTTCAACTGTACTGTCTACTGAGGTATTCCTTCTTGCTGTATCTACTGCGTTAGAGAATTTCGTGGGTATCCTTTCATTCCTCAGTATTTCCGTATCCCTCTTTGTTGCTTAATGATTCTTCCTGATTAACCTCTTAAACTTCAGCCTACACTTCATCACTACTACATTATAATTTGAGTCTATATCTGCTCCTGGCTACGCCTTACAATCCAGTATGTGATTTCGGAATCTCTGTCTCACAATGATGTAACGTAGCTGAAATTTTCCCGTATCACGCTACCTTTTTCAAGTAATCCTCCTACTTTTGTGGTGCTTGAACACAGTTTTCGCTAAATTTATTACAGAACTCATTCCTTGTCCCAAGCCCATATTCTTCAAAAACCTTTCCTTCCACTCATTCCCTACAACTGCATTCTAGTCACCCATGATTATTAGATTTTCCTCTCCCTTAACATACTGTATCACCCTTTCGGTATCCTCGTATGCTTTCTGTGTCTGTTCATCTTCAGCTTGCGGTATCAACATGTGTGCCTGAACTGCCGATATCGGTGTTGGTTTGCTGTCAATTTTGATAAGAACCACCGTATCACTGAACTGTTCACAGTAACACACTGTATATCCTATCTTCCTATACGTAACGAAGTCTACTCCCGTTACCATTTTCTGCTGCTGTTGATATTATTCCAAACTTAGCTGACCAGAAATCCTTGACTCCTTTCCATTTCACTTCACTGATCCCTACTATATCCAGATTGATCTTTTCCATTTCCCTTTTCAGATTTTCTAGCTTGCCTACCACGTTCAACCTTCTGACATTCCACACCCAGACTTGTAGAATGTTATCCAATCGTTGGTTATACAATCTTTTTCTCATGGTCACTTCCCTTTGGCAGTCCCAGAGATCCGAGTGGGGGACCATTATGGAATCTTTTGCCAATGGAGACATCATCATGTCACTTTTTCAATTACAGGCCACATGTCCTATAGATACACGTTATGTGCCTTTAATGCGGTGGTTTCCATTGCCTTCTGCTATCTCATCCCACTGATCATTGCTGATTCTTCCGCCTGTAGGGCAGGTCTCCCCCCTCCACCCTCCTCCCTCCCCAAAGACGAGAGAGTGGCTCTACCTCTGTCCGCTCCTCCACCTTCTGTGACAAGGTCGTTGGCCAATCATGGTGACTTCTTATGCCAGAAGTCTTCAGCCGCCAATGCTGATTATTAACCAAAGTTTAAGATATGGCAGGTTTCGACCCTGGGACCGAGGACATCTTGATTAGTAATCAAAACACACTACCCCTAGACCACAGGTACAGCTCATTCAATACTCTTCAGATGAAAAGGTAAAGGTGCTACTTACCTAACAGTGGCAGTTGCTTTCAACCGGAACATCACTTCTTGTTGTCGAAGTTTCTATCGTCTCATCAGTAGCGGCTGCTACCCTCTCGAATCTGCCCGGTGCTGCACCCACTTGCGCTCTCTTCAACTTCTGCGCCGACTCTGCTTTTCACTGCTCCTGGATGTCCTTTATGTATGCACTGCGAAGGTCTGCCCTGCTCAAACTATATGCTTTCCATCCGCCTTCCCCTTCCGTCTTCCAGAATATTCCAGCGCTCTGGGCCTACACTGGTTTCCGCTCTCGTGTAAAGATCCGCAGTGGAATATTCCTACTCGCCCTACAAGGTAAAGGAGCTTCACTACTCGTGGTCTCCCATGTTAACCCATTCATGGTATTTACCGTTGACTATGGTTCAAATGGCTCTGAGCACTATGGGACTTAACTTCTGGGATCATCAGTCCCCTAGAACTTAGAACTATTTAAACCTGACTAACCTAAGGACATCACACACACCCATGCCCGAGGCAGGATTCGAACCTGCGACGTAGCGGTCGCGCGGTTCCAGACTGTAGCGCCTAGAACCGATCGGCCACCACGGCCGGCCCGCTGGCTATTCTTTCCCTTGCCATGTACTCACTCGGCTCTGAGACATTGCTCGATAGTTACTGGCTGAACCTTTAAAATATGCTTTATTATATCTTTGTGATAATTAAATAGTCTGGGACGAAGGCACTTCAAACCTCAGTCGTCTGTGTTGTAGCATTAATGGCAGATTACTGGGACAGTAATCCCCTAATAGGGCTGCATCCTGTCTCTTGCCAATGAGAAAGGGTGACACAGAATGTTGGAAGGAGTCCATTACATGTAGTTGGATCCACGGCAGACGTGAAGGGATTGCGACGTTATTGGTGCACAATATAAACCTCTCTTCTAGTGGTCAGACGTGGGCGACTGGAATCTTGGAGCCGAGTACGCATGCCCTGATGCTCGCATGCAGTCCTACCCCAAGCCACTGTCCCAACCACATACCCCACACATCTGGATATCGCACGTCTGGACCGGCCGTAAAAATGGAGTCCTCCAATTAGGCTCTTTCAAATTCTGTAAGTGGTAATAACATTGTCTCACTTGACTATGCAACGACTACATGTCCTTCACAGTGATCACTCAACATGTGTTGCTCTACATGTCGTTTATATATTGTACCAGGCCTGGTAACAGCACTGCAAACGAATAACACTAACGCACTTGGGTGTCCAGTCCACCTGTCGTAGAGAATTGCTACTCTACCACATATGTGAGAGTGTACGTGCAAGTTAACGAGTATGGGTACGTAAACGTATACGTGAAGTCAGATAGACGGCCGACCATATTTCCTGCGTGCAAGAAAACGATGCAGAGAGAAATATACATCTACATCTATATCTACATACATACTCCGCAATCCACCATACGGTACTTGGCGGAAGGTACCTCGTACCACAACTAGCATCTTCTCTCCCTGTTCCACTCCCAAACAGAACGAGGGAAAAATGACTGCCTATGTGCCTCTGTACGAGCCTCTTAGCTTTGTGGTCTTTCCGCGAAATGTAAGTTGGCGGCAGTAAAATTGTACTGCAGTCAGCCTCAAATGCTGGATCTCTAAACTTCCTCAGTAGCGATTCACGAAAAGAACGCCTCCTTTCCTCTAGAGACTCCCACCCGAGTTCCTGAAGCGTTTCCGTAACACTTGCGTGATGATCAAACCTACCAGTAACAGATTTAGCAGCCCGCCTCTGAATTGCTTCTATGTCCTCCCTCAATCCGACCTGATAGGGATCCCAAACGCTCGAGCAGCACTCAAGAATAGGTCGTATTAGTGTTTTATAAGCGGTCTCCTTCACAGATGAACCACATCTTCCCAAAATTCAACCAATGAACCCAAGACGATTATCCGCCTTCCCCACAACTGCCATTACATGCTTGTCCCACTTCATATCGCTCTGCAATGTTACGCCCAAATATTTAATCGACGTGACTGTGTCATGCGCTACACTACTAATGGAGTATTCAAACATTACAGGGTTCTATTCCCTATTAATCTGCATTAATTTACATTTATCTATATTTATAGTTAGCTGCCATTCTTTACACCAATCACAAATCCTGGCCTAGTCATCTTTTATCCTCCTAAATTCACTCAACGACGACACCTTCCCGTACACCACACCATCATCAGCAAACAGCCACACATTGCTATCCACCCTATCCAAAAGATCATTTATGTAGATAGAAAACAACAGCGGACCCACACACTGCCCTAGGGCACTCCAGATGATACCCTCACCTCCGATAAACACTCACCATCGAGGACAACGTACTGGGTTCTATTACTTAAGAAGTCAAATCAGGTAACATGTCCTCGGGGTATGCCTGTTTAAGCTCGTTTGCTCATGAAAGTAGGTGACATGTTTCAGCTTTGTAAGCACTTTCTTCAGCAGCTACTTACACAATATTCGCTGCCAATGGTGTGGCGTGTTTTGACTGGCTCATTCCGCCATTAGATTGGCACCATACAACATTGACAAACTGTGCTAATTTCGCCATTAGACTGGCTTCATAAAACATTTACAAACTGGGCAACACAAGTAGAGGATCACTTTTTCGAAACTCCGCAGTTGTCTCACATTCCGATGAAGAAGTTTGAAATGTAGCTCAAAGGCATCCTCTGTAGTGGTTCGTAAGCTCTGTGATGTCGCCCTTGTGCTCGGCTGTGCTTCAGATAGAAAACTGTCGACTCATGAGAAGAAAAGACGAAACTCAGAACTTCATTTGAGGTATATGGTGCGTTAATGATGCCACATTGGCACCAAATTTCACCTCATTTCTGCCCAACTACGTCTTTGATGTGTCACACGATGGGGGACGTCGTCACACCCTCTCTTAGCCACCTTTCACCCCTTGCCTTGATACCTAGTGGATGGAGGTCACATTCGCGAAGTCCAGCATTGAAATCACGCCGTGTTCTTATTAGTGGCAAGGGAAAACATTTCAGGTACACCGCTGCTCGGAATAAACTCGAAAAATTCACAATTAGTGCCAGAAAGGGCGTCAGTGAAACCACCCCTTCCATTGGGGTGTGGTTTCCCAAATATTCCACCCTGCGAAACGACAGTTTGCAGTGCGATGAGTAACAGGACAACGTTCTTGACACCATTAGGCACTGCTGTCACCCCCAGGACGATACAGACCTTCTCTGAGGACACTGTGGGACTGTAACCCAATTGAACATGGTCGTATCCCTTTCTAGTGAAGCACGATTGTAGTTTTTGCTACACGGTATAGGGAGGAATCATTATGGACAGTTCAAAAGCATTGGAAGGAATTCGAATGTGATTCCAAGCAGAAAACAATGCTTATGAATTTAAGTCATCCCGCTGTATCGCGCCTTCCTTCGGCATCATGGGAAGGCGACGTTGACAGGTGCTTGAAAATAGCAAAGGGTTCACTAGGAACCGCCCCCCCCCCCCCCCACCAAAGGGCACCCTTACACCTCTGTTGGCACTTTAAAATTGTTCCTGTACACAATTTCCTAACTGAAGCATGACCAGGCCGAGTGTGATGTCATATAGCGCCTTGCCTATGCAGACGAGAAAGACAGGCCGCGGCGCGTAAGTCATAAATGTAGGCCTGAGTTCGTTCGTTCGTTTAAATTAGCAGGCAAAATGCTTTTATAAACTTTTAACTCTCAACTGGATATGTATGTACTAACGAGACTTACATCTTCTACTAGAATCTGCTGTTATAAAGTATTATTGATTACTAGTCGTACAACAAAATTTAAAATCAATTCTCGACATAAATGGTACAACGACTTGTTTATAGCATTTAGTCTCATCTGCGTAACAGTACTCATTTCATAGAAGATGGGGTGCCTTATGCACCTGGTATTCATTTTGGGATGATTTTACATTACTGGCCATTAAAATTGCTACACCACGAAGATGACGTGCTACAGAGGCGAAATTTGACCAACAGGAAGAAGATGCTGTGATATGCAAATGATTAGCTTTTCAGAGCATTCACACAAGGTTGGCGGCGGTGGCGACACTTACAACGTGCTGACATGAGGGAAGTTTCCAACCGATTTCACATACGCAAACAGCAGTTGACCGGCGTTACCTTGTGAAACGTTGTTGTGATCCTCGTGTAAGGAGGAGAAATGCGAACCATCACATTCCGATTGTGGCCTATCGCGATTGCGGTTTATCGTATCACGACATTCCTGCTCGCGTTGGTCGAGATCCAACGACTGTTAGCAGAATATGGAATCGGTGGGTTCAGGAGGGTAATACGGAACGCCGTGCTGGATCCCAACGGCCTCGTATCACTAGCAGTCGAGATGACATCCGCATGGCTGTAACGGAACGTGCAGCCAAGTCTCGATCCCTGAATCAATAGATGGGGACGTTTGCAAGACAACAACTATCTGCACGAACAGTTCGACGACGTTTGCAGAAGCATGAACTATCAGGTCGGATACCATGGCTGCGGTTACCCTTTACGCTGCATCACAGACATGAGCGCCTGCGATGGTGTACTCAACGACGAACCTTGGTGCACGAATGGCCAAACGTCATTTTCTCGGGTGAATCCAGGTTCTGTTTAGAGCATCATAATGATCGCATACGTGTTTGGCGACATCGCGGTGAACACACATTATAAGCGTGTATTCGTTATCGCGATACTGGCGTATCACCCGGCGTGATGGTATGGGGTGCCATTGGTTACACGTCTCGGTCACCTCTTGATCGCATTGACGGTACTTTGAACAGTGGACGTTACATTTCACATGTGTTACGACCCGTGGCTTTACCCTTCATTCGATCCCTGCGAAACCCTACATTTCAGCAGGTTAGTGCACGACCGCATGTTGCAGGTCCTGTACGGGCCATTCTGGATGCAGAAAATGTTCGACAGCTGCCTGGCCAGCACATTCGCCAGATCTCTCACCAATTGAAAACGTCTGGTCAATGGTGGCCAAGCAAATGGCTCGTCACAATACGCCAGTCACTACTCTTGATGAACTGTGGTATCGTGTGGAAGCTGCATGGGCAGCTGTATCTGCAAACGCCATCCAAACTCTGTTTGATTCAATGCCCAGGCGTATCAAGGCCGTGATTACGGCCAGTGGTGGTTGTTCTGGGTACTGATTTCTCAGGATTTATGCACCCAAATTGCATGAAAATGTAATCACATGTCAGTTCTAGTACAATATATTTGTACAATGAATACCCGTTTATCATCTGCATTTCTTCTTGGTGTGGCAATTTTAATGGCCAGTAGTGTAATTGTATTGTACCCCAGTACAGCCGCAACAAATTATTAATAGGCCTATGGACTTCTTATCACGTAGGACTAATAACAGTAAGATTCCATAATAGTGGATTCCAGTAGCTGATCCAATTCTGGTTTGCACATACACAGTTACGAGTTAACACGTGTAGAAACGCAGTTTGTCTGCTGAGTTGAGCGAACTCGGCCTACCTTCGTGACGTATGTGCCGCGGTCTGTCTCTCTCGTAGGCCTCAGCGCCGTGCTTTTGCACCATTACGGACGAAAGTTGTGGGCACATTTCAGTCTTATGCATCGCAACGGGAGACAATTACGGATTTCGGAAACGTGATCCTTTAACAGTGTTTCACAGTGTATATGTACGTTTGTAGTCATAGGGCTTTAATTCCTCTTTTACAATTAAACTGCAAAAGGTTTTTGAACAATGGTTGTAATAAAGCCGATCGGTGTGGCCGAGCGGTTCTAGGCGCTTCAGTCTGGAAACGCTCGACCGCTACGGTCGCAGGTTCGAATCCTGCCTCGGGCATGGATGTGCGTGATGTCCTTAGGTTAGTTAGGTTGAAGTATTTCTAACAAGGGAACCTCCCCATCGCACCCCCCTCAGATTTAGTTATAAGTTTGCACAGTGGATAGGCCTTGATAAACTGAACACAGATCAATTGAGAAAACAGGAAGAAGTTGTGTGGAACTGTGAAAAAATAAGCAAAATATACAAACTGAGTAGTCCATGGGTGACATAAGCAACATCATGGACGAAGTGTGCTTAGAAGCGCCGTGGTCCCGTGGTAGCGTGAGCAGCTGCTGACCGAGAGATCCTTGGTTCAAGTCTTCCCTCGTTTGAAAATTTTACTTTCTTTATTTTTGGATAGTTATTATCTGTCCGTTCGTTCATTGACATCTCTGTTCACTGTAATAAGTTTAGTGTCTGTGTTTTGCGACCGCACTGCAAAACCGTGCGATTAGTAGACGAAAGGACGTGCCTCTCCAATGGGAACAGAAAACATTTGATCGTAAGGTCATAGGTCAACCGATTCCTCCACAGTAAAACACATCTGATATATTCTATACGTCACTGGTGACGGCATGTGCGTCACATGACAGGAATATGTTGTCGACCCACCTAACTTGTACACTTGGCGAATGGGTAAAAAGATTCTTCTACCTTGCCCGATTTAGGTTTTCTTGTGGATGTGATAATCACTCCCAAAAAAGTGATGAAAACATAAGAGTTTGTCACATAAACTGAAAATAAAAAATTAAAATTTACACTTGATGGAAAATTTGAACCTAGGACCTTTCGTTCCGCAGCTGCCCACGTTACCACGAGACCACGTTACTATTGTCCTTATTGTTGCTTATCTTCCCTTGAACTACTCAGTTTGTATATTTCGCTTATTTTTTCACAGTTCTACACAACTTCTTCCTGTTTTCTCAATTGATCTGTGTTCAGTTTTTCAAGGCCTATCCACTGTGACAACTTATAACTAAATCTGAGGGGGGTGCGATGGGGAGGTTCCCTTGTAAGTTCTAGGGGACTGATGACCTCAGAAGTTAAGTCCCATAGTGCTCAGAGCCATTTCAACCATTTTGATTGTAATAAAGTTATGAAAATGGCAGCCAGTTATCCGGTCAGCAGGCAGGATGCTGCTTCGTTCTATAACATAGATCGAAGACGGATCTTTCAGTCACTGTAAGGTCATGCGGAGAACAGAGTGGTGGAAAAGGACAAAATCTATGGAACTCCATCGATGGAAGGACGGATTTGGTAGTGCGGCATTTTCTAAGGCACCCTCCAATAGTTAACTTCGAACTGGGAGTAGTCAATACGGAGAAAATTGAGATTAAACTATGTCGAATATATAATTTACGATACGTTGGGTCTGGTTGTAGAGCGGCAAAGCGCCTTCGTAGAAACCGAAATGTCGCGGGATCTAATCCCTGTCGGGCCACGGAATATAACTTCACTTCTCAACTACGTGGAGAAGCAGGTCGTTCGGCTTTCAAATTAAATTTTCTCAGGTAGGATTACTGGGTCACTAACGTCTCTGAAGTTGCGTGCAACTGAAAGACTTGTACCGAGTCGTTGAACCATACGGTATTATTATTATTATTATTATTATTATCACTGTTATTGTTGAGAATACTGTGTGTAGCAGATTGCAGAGCAAGAAGAAGTAGCACAAACCAGAAATTCGGTTTGAAATCATTTTGCCATTAAAAAATGGAATGAAAGAAGAATAGTAATACCTTTAATGTAACTTGATAGAAGATGAATGAAAGAATAATTAAGAGTAAAATGTTTTAACTTGCGTAATTACAGTTATATAATGAGAAACGTCAATGTGGAACTCTCGAAAGTGGAAAACTAAAATCCAGTTCTGCTGGTCTTTCCTTAGCATCTGAATATGAATTATAGTAGTCGAACTGTTATGACGTACAACGAAGGCGAACGCATGCGAAATTTACCCTTTGCCAGTCTGGGCATCCAGCTAGTAATGAAATTGCTCTGATGAATATAGCAGAATGGGTTTGCTCTGGTCCACCGACACAATAACATCATTCGCAACACAGAACAGTTATTGAAGCCGAAGTCAACCACTCTCGGCTGACTACAGCCCGTATCGCTTTCAGAGGCATCTCATTCCCGACAATTACTGCATATGAAACTCATATGTAACTAAGTTTCTTCATGCCAGTAGCAGTTGCAGTTGGATTTCGCAGCGGTGCAATCATTAACTGTAATATCATGATACTGACAGCGTGGCTGTTATTCTAAACCAAAGTCCGTCATTTTCATTCCCCAGCTTTTTCCCACAAAGGATGTTTTTTATACTGGTGTAAGTATCGATACCGTGTGCGCTGGACAACAGCATAGGAGTGCGTCTAAGTATGAAAGCTTCTGTACATGTTTTGACGGTTGTGGTACTTAACTGACTAGATCTTTCAATTATATTACTCACGCCCACAGAAAACAGAATGAAGGTCCAAGCAGACCAGTAGGTTTTTGGGTTCATAAATCATAAACTTTCGTGCCTGATCTCCATTTCAACTGTCTTGTGTAAGTTCTGAATAATTTTCATGCCTAGCGGGCAAACTGCCATACCAAAATTCAAATGAAGTATTTTGCAGCTAACGTGATGATATTTGTTATATTTCATTTTCGAACAGTTTTTGAAAATATTTATCCTGCGTTATTTGTTCCGCCTGTGTAAAAAGCTATCTTGCCTTGTAAATAGGAGATAAATGGCAGTGTTTATAATTCTATACTTGTAACAAAAATTACGAAATAAGATACATCATTTAGGCAGAATCTTGACTTAAAGGTGCATTATATTTAATTTGTGTTTCATGGAACCCGAAGCATACGGAGCTGTGAGAATGATAATTTAGTAACCAAGAAAAGTGGTTACATTAAAATTTATGGGAAAAATTAGTGGTATGATCCGGAAGATAACAATATTCTTACGATGTTTTCAAAACAGATAATTAAACTACATAATTTCCTCTCGACCGAAGTGTAGAATAGTGCTACGACTAGTTGGATGCACAGATCTATTTATGTCATTTTACAAGTTACAGCTTGGTAGAAGCAATTTGGTACTGACGCTCCAAAAATACACTTCACGCTCTTATCGCATCTCATCTAACTCCAAGTGTAGTTTCTTGCATGCAAAAACAGACGTTATCAATATTCACTTTCTTTGGCTGCATATTACGTAATATAAGCTACAGAGACACAGCAAAGCCTCTGATAGCATTACTTAATTTGTTTTAGTTTAAATGTGTGTGATGCGAACAACAATTAATTGTTCTCCACATAATGAGCAGGACGATCATTGAAATGTGACTTTGGAAGTTAGTAGGGGCGATGGAACCGTTTATTACTCTGAGATTTATTCCACCTGACTACCATTTTGACTAAACCAAATGCTGCAGTGTGATATAACATGAGTTGCACACTATTATTAATGTATCGGTGACAGTGGTCAACCACTTTAGAGCATTGGTGCCGCATAGATTGTATTAAATCGGGCATGCAGTGGGCCAACGTCCATCTAACGTTTGTTACCGGGGACAACGAACGTAATATTTCTCGAAGATGTTGGGCTCTCAAAGATAGTCATGCTCTTCCACTCTCGATGCCACTCACTGTAAGCAATCTTGGGAAGCAACATATAAATCGAGTAATATTGTAATGAAAAAGGGTGTGGCAGCAAATAAAACACGAACGGAACGTGATAAAATATAATTCAAAATGGTTCAAATGGCTCTGAGCACTATGGGACTCAACTGTTGTGGTCATAAGTCCCCTAGAACTTAGAACTACTTAAACCTAACTAACCTAAGGACATCACACACATCCATGCCCGAGGCAGGATTCTAACCTGCGACAGTAGTGGTCGTGCGGTTCCAGACTGTAGCGCCTTTAACCGCTCGGCCACTCCGGCCGGCTAAAATATAATTAAGAGGCGTAGTGCTGTCCACTAAAGCACATGTTACAACTGCAAGAGTTTGCTGTTACAGTATTGTTTGCCCCGTGTAGTTAAACCGAGAGCACATAAATGACAGAGTAACAGGCTAACGTCTTCCCATACACGCCTTATGATGACACATCTTTCAAATACGTTCATAAGTGATCTTCACAATGAATCAGGCTCTATCCTTCAGAACAATGCAATACACGTTAGACCCTTTTACAAAAATGTATTCCCTTTACGCACATAGAATATACACTACTAGCCATTAAAATCGCTACACCACGCAGATGACGTGCTACAGACGCGAAATTTAACCGACAGGAAGAAGATGCTGTGACATGCAAATGATTAGCTTTTCAGAGCATTCACACATTGTTGGCGCCGGTAGCGACACCTACAACGTGCTGACAAGAGGAAAGTTTCCAGGTTCTGTTTACTCAGACAGCAGTTGACCGGCGTTGTCTGGTGAAACGTTGTTGTGATAGGAGGAGAAATGCGTATCATCACGTTTCCGACTTTGATAAACGTCGGATTGTAGCCTATCGCGATAGCGGTTCATCGTATCGCGACATTGCTGCTCGCGTTGGTCGAGATCCAGTGACCGTTAGCAGAATATGGAATCGGTGGCTTCAGGAGGGTAATACGGAACGCCGTGCTGGATTCCAACGGCCTCGTATCACTAGCAGTCGAGATGGCAGACATCTTATCCGCATGGCCGTAACGGACCGTGCAGCCACGTCTCGAATCCCTGAGTCAACAGATGGGGACGTTTGCAAGACAACAACCATCTGCACGAACAGTTCGACGACGTTTGCAGCAGCATGGACTATCAGCTCGGAGCCCATGGCTGCGGTTACCCTTGACGCTCCATCGTAGACAGGAACGCCTGCGGTGGTGTACTCAACGTCATTTTTTTGGATGAATCCAGGTTCTGTTCACAGCATCATGATGATCGCATACGTGTTTGGCGACATCGCGGTGAACGCACATTGGAAGCGTGTATTCGTCATCGCCATACTGGCGTATCACCCGGCGTGATGTATGGGGTGCCATTGGTTACACGTCTCGGTCACCTCTTGTTCGCATTGACGGTACTTTGAACAGTGGACGTTACATTTCGGATGTGTTATGGCCCGTGGCTCTACCTTCCATTCGATCCCTGCGAAACCCTACATTTCAGCAGGATAATGTACGACCGCATGTTGCAGGTTCTGTACGGGCATTTCTGGTTACAGAAAATGTTCGACTGCTGCCCTGGCCAGCACATTCTCCAGATCTCTCACCAACTGGAAACGTCTGGTAAATGGTGGCCGAGCAACTGGCTCGTCACAATACGCCAGTCACTACTCTTGATGAACTGCGGTATCGTGTTCAAGCTCATGGGCAGCTGTACATGTACACGCAGTCCAAGCTCTTTTTGACGCAATGCCTGGGTACTGATTTCTCAGGATCTATGCAACCAAATTGCTTAAAATGTAATCACATGTCAGTTCTAGTATAATATATTTGTCCAATGAATACCCGTTTATCATCTGCATTTCTTCTTGGTGTAGCAATTTTAGTGGACCGTAGTGTAAATACCGGTTTCAGTCAGAGTTAAACAATTAATTTTGCACTGCCACGCGGGACTTCTAATGATAAATTGTTCAAAAGGCTCTGAGAGCTATGGGACTTAACATCTCAGGTCATCAGTCCCCTAGAACTTAGAACTACTTAAACCTAACTAACCTAAGGACATTACACACATCCATGCCCGAGGCAGGAATCGAACTTGCGCCCGTAGCGGTTGCGCGGTTCCAGACTGAAGTGCCTAGAACCGCTCGGCCACACCGGCCAGCCTTCTAATGATACAACTATGACAAACACCCGCTCGCCTGAACATTACCACATTACACAATGAATTTATTCGTTTAACTTCACTCGACTCTACGGCCACCTTGCGTACAGTTAAACCTTGAAGACTTATCGGAAATTCACACCAGCTCCGAGCCATCCAAGAAATCACTTACCCATGACAATGAGACTGCGTTTTGATTGCGATTCGCGCTTCTACCGTTGTTCTAACGTTCATCATAGTTCCAAGGAGACTTCGTATCACACAATAAAAACTACTGAATTGCGGAATAACCTGTGGCTACGTAACTGCTGTTCCAGACACTCAGAGCAGTGCCTGGAAGGGCATTTGTACTGTAAATGTACTTACTGACCGAATAAGGTTGGTATTTCATCGCAGCGGTCAGATACGGGTCTGTCCATGTTTAGGCACTCAGAGCGAGTCTCTAGAGCGAGAGCGCCAACACCAAATCCTCCCTCCACTTTATTCGTACCAAAGAGTCGATGAGTAACCGCGTGGTTACTTATTTTATACCACAATGAAGGAAAATTGCAAGTGCGAGAGGAGACCGTTTCCTTATGCCCTGCTCTCAATTACGTGCTTCGATTAAATTTCGAAAATATATTTTTCTTATCCTGAAGGGTTAAGAACAAGCGGCACTATTTTCTCTTGAGGTCGATATCTCGCGAAATCGCAGTCGAGGTTCTACAGGGGGGGATGGGGAGGGAGGGGGGTTCCCCTCAGCATTCACAATCCCGCACGCTTTCTGATACCGGAAATTTACTAGGCTGAAATTGTTATAGAAGGCACTAGAAACCTATCATTTTTCCGCACAACTGGCACTCCCATCTACACCCGGTCACGTCAGCCAGTGCACATTCCCACTCGAGATGACTCAGAGCCTTCTATACCGATCGTTCGACGTATGCCTGCCCATTGGCTTCTGCATACTCTCATTTAAATTTACTTTGATTAATAACGAAAATATATTAATTCACGTCGCCTTTGGGTGGCGTGAACTACTTTGGTTTGAATTTGGGTGAAGCGCTTATGTTATTATTATTGTTAAAATTGCTATTGAAGCCTTTAAATGAAATTGTAAGACAGAGTGGATATATATATATATATATATATATATATATATATATATATATATATATATATATATATAATGTACTACATAACGTAGTTGCTACGTTACAACCTGTGCCATTATTCAAAGGCTATAGGTAAAATCTTATCAGAACCAGTGTGCGATGAATGTCGAGGAGTCAGTCCTTTCGTGGGACCGACTGTGTTCTTTCTCCCACTCGTACAGAAGAGGAACACATGAGTGTTTTCACGGAAAATAGGATTATCAATAAAAGATTCTTTGCTACGTGGAAACAATCCCTACTTGGATACCTGTGAAATCATTTTAATTCATTTAACGTTTATTTCATTACAGTTTTAAATATTTTGGGAGAAGTATTAATGACAAAAGATTTTTTTAACAACGCAGCTCCTCAGTGATATGAATGGAGACAGGATGTATTGGGATATTATCTGTCTAGCAGTAAGTTACGCTTTATGTTGCTGCCACTCAATCGGTCACGACAAACACGTCACATGGGGAGAGCTTGTATACAGAGAGAGTGGCCTTTCCTCAAGCGGGCGTCATTTTTCTTTTCCATACTTCACGTGGGATGTACCGCTAGATGGAACGTGAAATGGAGTCACTATCGGCTGACACAGATTCGACATGTGATACAAAAGCAACTGTTCTAGCGTATTACTTGGAATGCGCCTGAAGAAAATGCCACTACCATACGACATCACATTTGACATGTAGTATACTGCGTCTCGCCTGAAGCAGTACATATGCCTAACGAACACCAGGTGTAGTGACATATTACCCATTTATTACGACCTTGTGATTAACTGGAATTGTGCAGAAAAAAAGGTTGGTTTATTTTATTTAAGCGGCTGTGAACCGACCTCAGATGTCATTGCTCCGACATTCATCGTTGGAGTTATAAGACTAATATATTGCTTCTGTCCTTGCCTTTAATATTTTAGATGAGTCCTGGCAGAATTGATAACGAATTTCTTATATACAGAGGATAGAGGGTATAAGTGCAGATGTTTTTACTGGTGATTTCGGACAGTGTACTGGACAACATTACATCAGTATCTACTTCATTCATAGATTAATACTTAGAGTTATTAGGAGTAGTATGCTTACAGGTTGGTTAGTTCCTCCAAGTCATGTGTCAAGAGCAAACGTAGTATTGCTAATTTTCCCTCGGCAGCATATCAGGTGTTGAACTATGCATGCATTGACGCAAAATGGTTAGTCTCTACTGCAACCGTAGTCCACTTAACAGTGAAGTTACAACGGTGCAGGAAACATTCGGTAATACTCAAGTAGCCAGTTGCAATAATGACTGTGTGGACGATGTGGCCTATTACACACCTTACTTTAGATCTATGTGACGATGCTGTGCTGATTATATTTATATGTTTTGACGGTGCCATTATGACCTTATTACTTTAGGAAATGGTGTAGAAAGATCTGCGAATGGTCATTACGGACTGAAACCGGTCATCGTCAAAGGAATTGATATTGTGATCAAAGACTGGAATAAAAAAAAGTTTGACAGTATTGGATCACTGTTCGTATACGCGACTAAGTCGCAGCTGATGAAACTAACTTAATTCGTAACACATTTCGCATGTATGGCAGATAGAATACGTGTGTGTCACTGGATGTACCTGCAAAATTATATACTTCTGCGACACATAGTTCAGGAGATATGACACAATGAGGTTCGTGAAAATGAAACTGGAGGGCTGAATTTCCTAGAGATACAGGTGAAATGTGCGTACAAACAGCAGGGAAGTACGATAAATGCATGTGAAATACATGTGAAAGGTGCGTACAAGGACAATGAGTTGGGTAACAAGCAGCTCCTAAATACTTGGATCGATTTGAACCAAAGCTTTTACACATGTTCCTCACTATCTGGAAAGAAGCACTGTGGGGTAAGAACCAGTTGGGGATGATTGTATGGCAAGGGAGAGAAATGGAGTATATGTGCAGAAAGGTAGAAAGAGGAGATAGACAGGGAGGAAGGAGATGGATGGGTGAAGATAGACAGGGAGGGAGGGAATGGAGATAGGTAAGAGGAGGAGATAGAGTGGTGAGGAAGAGTTGGACAGAGATAAAGGGAAGAAGGAGATGGGCAGGGAGAGGGGGAGGAGCAGATACAGAGTGGAGGACATAGAGTAAGAGGAGGAGGACGAAACAGACTGTAGGGGAAGGAGAAGACAAACAAAGGAGGAGCAGTTGGAGTGAGAGAGAAGAAGAAGCAGAAGCAGATGGACAGAGAGAGGGGAGAGGAGCGGATGGAAAGAGGGGACAGGAGGAAACGAGTAGCAGGTGGCGGTGGAAGAGGTGAGTTAAATGATAGCTGAAGAGACAGACAGAGTGGAAGGGGGGGAGGAAGTGATGGAGAGAGGGGAAGGAGGAGATGGATAGAGGGTAGAGGGACAGGTGGAATGAGAGTGGGAGAGGCAGATGGACAGAGAGGGGGAAGGACAAATGGAAAGAGGGGACAGAAGGAAATGCGCTGCAGAGACTATACTTGACAAGCGGAATAAATTATTAAGTGGTTCCTTTCACCTATTCCCTGGCTGAGGAAATTCTATTGGTGTACAGTTCAAAGAAAACTTGAGCCTCATCACAAGCAGGTACACTAGTACTGCAAGTGAAGGGCTCACAAGTAAAAAATGGTAAGAGACAAATCAGTAGTTCTGAGGAAATGCACCACAAATATTTTAATAAACTCCCATAAATATGATATCTGAAATGCATACAAAACCATATTTCTTTTTAGGGTGCAGTATCAGTAGTTACATATTATTAGTAGGTAATATCAACTCGAAAAAAATTCTTAAATATTTCAGAAACACATACTTAACATTATTTACTCGAAACATTGTTGTCTCAACACCCTTAACATTTTTTACATGAAAACATTTTATTCTCAACGCATTTACTTAACATTACTATTTTGCTTAAAACATTGTTTTCTCAATACATGATTGTCTATCTTCCTTCTTCGTCTTCTTGTTGCTAAAGGACAGTACCTCCTTCTTCTTGGAGTGAATTGTACCAACCATGGTTTACAGAAGGTATCCAATTTAAGCTTGAGAGAATGTCTCTTAGCTTGTTTTCTTTAATTGGAAGAGGCCCGGCATATTTCGATTTAAGTTCTGTCAGGAAAGAACTGCTTGCAGGTCATCCACGTTTCGATTTGGCAAAAGTTTCTAGATAACAATTGTATGTATCGCTAAATATTAGTGTTGGGGCGGGACTTCGTAGCTCAGCAGAAAATACGAGTCAAACACATGCTTGTAGTTGGCGGAACAGCTGTTTCAGTGCAGAGAAGCTATAGAGTCGTGCGAATTACCTTGAATGGCTTCTTTGGCTGGGATGATCTTAGAACTTCTTCCCAATGATCATGTCTATTAACACTTTGATAATGTGAGGTGACATTTTTCTCCACCTTAGCAAAGTCTCTGTCTGTCACTTGGTAGCATGCTATGTCCAGCCTGAGGAAAGGTGTGCTCGATGTATATGAAACGACCGGTCTTTAACAGGTATAGCTAAAATGCCACTAAGGTCCAATTCTTGTTTTGTCCGCCACAGTTGTCGGAGAGCGTAATCAACTTTTCACTTTTGATGTCATTCGTTTCAAATTACATCTTTAAGCAGCGTGCTATTTCGTATGGTCCCCTCTTAGCTGTTGCTTCATACCAGAGAAAAAAAATGTCCTTGGCTATTTGCGCAAGAATGGACAGTAAAATTATAGACCATATTTTACGCTAATAAAACATTGTTCCAGTAGTCAGATTAGGTGTGGGTAGTGTCTGTTGCAAATAGAACCTGTTTACATGATTTTTTTTGTCTTCTTGTGGCACTTTCATTGTTTCACATATTGCAGATCGCCCAGCTTCTGATTTTCGATGGTAAATCTCTTGCTATATTCGCAATGAATGTATTTTAGTTTCGTTTTTACAGTTCTCTGCATGCCTGATTGCTACATACATTGAATCACACTGTTGACAGGTGTCCATTTTAGGACTCTTGAAACTGACGAGGGTCAGTCAATAATGAAAGACATAAATTGGTCTGGGAAAAAGACTGTTAGTAGGACATGTTTGGTAATTTTATGGCTTTAAGTTGGCATTTATAGGATGAGCCCTGGTCAGTTGATGTATCAACACCGTTTTGTTTATAACTCTAAAAACACATTTCAAGAATGCAAGTCCGCTTGAAACGTCCACATTAGTTGAACAACGTCGTGTTGTTCGTTTTTTACTTGCTGAAGGCGAGAAACCAGTGAATGTATACTGTAGAATGTCTAAACTTTATGGTGAAGTTTGTATGAATCGTGCAAATTTTTATAAGTGGGTAGAGCAGTTCAAAAATGGTCACGACCCGGTGACTGACGAACACCGTTCTGGCCGACCAGTTACAGTTTCAACTCAACCACTTCAAATTCGGACTGATGACATTATTCGATCCGACCGCCGTGTGACTGTGGAAATGATAGTTGATATGCTTCAAGTTAGTACTGGTACAGTTCATAACATTATCTGTAACAAGCTGAAGTACGGCAAAACATATGCACGATGGGTCCCAAAAGAGCTGACGTGACTGCACAAGGAAACAAGGTTAAGAGTGTGCACAGAGCTAAAGAAATGCTATGAAAGAGAAGGTGAGCACCTCCTCAACAAAATTTTAACTTGTGATGAAACTTGGGTTCACTACTATGAGCCACAATCAAAAAGACAAAGCATGGAGTGGAAGCACACCAACTCTCTTGTGAAGAAGAAATTCAAAACCCAAAAATCAGCACAAAAAGTCATGTTGACCGTGTTTTGGGATGCTGAAGGTCCAGTTTTTTGTGATTATCTCGAAGAGCCGCGTACAATGAACAGCCAGTAGTACTCGGATTTGCTTTTAAACAAGGTGAAGCGAGCCATGAGAGAGACGCCGTGGACCGCAGAGGAGAGGTGTGATTCTCCAGGAAGACAACACACGTCCTCATATTGCTCAAGTAACCATCGACGAAGTGGGCTGTAAAGAACTGCCTCATGCACCTTACTGTCCTGATCTAGCACACAGTGATTTCCATTTGTCTAGTGCACTGAAGGAGACATTATGTGAGAAGAGGTTCCAGAACAACGAGGACGTGAAAAAGTTTGTGGGAAATTGGTTCAAACATTAAGATAAAGAGTTATTTGCAGCTGGAACAGAAAAGCTTGTAGCCCGTTGGAACAGGTGCATAAATGTTCAAGGGGAATACGTTGAAAAGTAGAAAAACTATTGTTTCGTACAAATAAACGCTTTATCCTCCAGATCAATTTGTCTCATTAATTATCGAATGACAGTCGTATATTGAATTCCTCGGTAAATATTCGTCGATATTGTTTATACAAGCAGAACTTTTGCTTGCCAACTGACATTCCTCGAAGTACTTATTATGACAGAGCTGCATGGAATATTCTAGAGTTAAGTACTCTCACGATGAAACTTTTCTAGTGTAATGACTCCTATACGTTGTAAGTTTGTCAATAAATCCTTTAACATCGTTGATTACATCCTTTGAATATTTTCTAGGTCGACTGCTATGCTTACCTTTACCATGATAAACAGGTGAAAAGGCAACATTTTTCAATCGTTTCACGATATTCTCCATACGCCCTCTATTTTTCTAAGTCCATGTATGTTAAGAAATGCAATTTTGCAATCAACGACATTCTTTCCGGTAGTTTTCACTGTATATAGAATTGTTTGACTGCGTCTAGATACCTCTTGTTTAGTCTTTTTTCTGATAACAGTTTTTGATTGCAGAAAACCTTGTAGGTAAGTATTTTGACTGCCATAGCAGATGTCCCAGAAATTTCGGAAGATTGTTTGTTTATCTACTTCATTGATAAGCTGGCAACATTTTTAGGGCATGCGCATGGCTGGCCTATCCTTTTTCATCAACAGTATCCTTACCTCTGAATTTCGTATACTGCTTTCCCTCATTCTGGTTTTTCTTCATCTTCTCTTGCACGCTGCCACGTTTTAGCCTCTTTCGTCCTTTCCGTATGCTCTGTTGATTGTTAACGTGTATAGTGTCTGCTTCATCATTGTCACTACTGCATGTATCTACCTCCAAGAAGCCTCTGATCCTACAAAAAAATCAAGGTCATAAGATTAACATTCTGCACAGTTCTAAGAATAATGATACGCCTAAAACTACACATAGTTTTCATTATGTAACGTATACATTGACATTCTACCACACACCTTCTCTAGAAAAAAAATCTTGAAAAAGATAAGCATATGGAACAGAGGAACTCTATAATAACAGATCCGTAAAGTAATACCGATTGCTGCTAAAGTGCTAGATATTAACATATAGCTACATTTACAGATACCGTAATACTTCTTAGAAAACTAATCTGTATTTCTTACTACGGAGAGTAAGTAGTGTTAAGGATAGCCCTTAACATTATTGGCATCACATTGTAAAGTAAATTCATGTAAATAATGTTAAGGAACGCAATTTAACACTGTTTACTTGCAGAAAGAAATATTCATATTTACGTGATTATCAACAACTCTGGAGGTGCTTTCATCTTCAGGAACGTATTCCGGGTCTTTATCAGAGTCATAAATATCCAGGTCATCTCCACATTCGTTGAAAAACTCACTGAAAAGCTTGTTTTTCACATGAACATTGGACACTTCACTCTCACGTGACGCCATGTTTTAGGCACTTACCATTGTTTACTTGTACACGAATCGATAAAGCTGCCGACAGCGAAAAATCTATAATTTGACAAAGAGGTGCCATCTATCGGTTTTTCGTGGAACTTTTTACTAATATGAATGAAACATGCTATCTCTGACATTTTACAATTAATATCTCTGTTTCTCACAGACAGTCCCTTACCATTGTTTACTGCCGAGCCACTCAATTATAGTTGGTGGTGACACCAATCTACGCTTGATATCAGTCATTAAGATTGTTCTTGGCTTGTGATGGCATTGTCAATAAATAAAATTAACGATGTTTCGGTCCCAGTTGCCAGCGACATTCTTAACAGCCTATCAAAATTAGATAACAGCCGCTACTGCAGGTATATAAGAAACGAAGTTTTCCCATTCAGCAGTAAACAAAAATACCCTGAAGAAGGTCACTTGCAACAGTGATCGAAACCTCGGTAGTTTTACTTATCGACAATGCGGTCACTAGCCCAGAAAAATTTTATTGACTGTTACAATGGCCACGGAAGCCTGCATTTATGTGAACCCTCGATATTTTGGTGAAAATACGTATTCAAAGTCGGTGGCAGGTATGAAATATCGTCATAAAGTGAACTAAATGCTTATTTTGAGCAATGAGCTGAAGAGCCTATTCGAAGTGTAAATTTTTGTGAAACTAACCTGAGCCCTTAGCAAGAAATAATCCTCAACAAATAGAGAGCACCATGACGGTTACCGGGATTAATGACCACCAGGTCGTTGTACCGAGATTGACGACTACAACATCGAAATTCACTAAATTTAAACGCGAAACAAATCTGTATAAGAAAGCAGATAAAAATTCGCTTGACATCGTCCGAAGCTATAGCGTTCACTGCTACCCAACTGTGTAAGTGTAGACCTGATGTATCTGAGGCGTACAAAATAAATTAACATAAGATGTTACTGAACCCACATGGTACACAAAACACATCAGAAGACTCTTGCAGAAGCAAGGAGATAAGCATGCCAAATTTAAAAGAATACAAAGTCTCCTAAACTGTCAATGTTTTACTGAAACTCGAAGCTTTATATTACCAATGATAGCAACACCAAAGTGGGGTTACGAAACGTAGTTTTCCAAAATTGCTTCGCCGCAGAAGAAGAAGTAAATCTTCCAGAATTAGAGTCGATAACAACTGTCAACAAGTGTAACTTAGAAGTTGGTATCATGGATGTAGCGATGCAGCTCAAAGCAAGTAATGAAAGCTAGTCTTCCAGTCCAGGTAGAAAACTAATAAAGTCCCCATCAGAGTATGCTGATAACAAAGTCCCACATTTAGCAATCATGTAGAATCGTACCCTCGACGAAAAATCGATATCAAAAGACAGGAAAGTTGCACAGGTCACATCAATACTTTTGAAAGGAAATAGAAGTAATCCACTGAATTTAGGACCTACATCGCTAACGTCAATTTGCGCTAGGACTCTGGAACATATACTGTGTTCGAACATTATTAATTACGTCGATAGTCTCCTTTCCTTCCCAACTATGTAATTGTTGACCAGGTGTGGCTTAAACTCAAAGAAATAGCATCTGAGGCATGCTGAATAAATTAACAAAAGATGGTACTGAACGCACAGCACGTATTCAGAAGATGCCTTTTCTTCAGTTCTGTTTCATAATACGCACGTAGCAATACGTGCTCTCGATAGGGGATCTCAAATTGTTCCCATATTTTCAGATTTTCAGGAGGGTTTATACATCGTTCCTCGCAAGACGTTTCTTACCAAATTGCGTGCCTGTGATGTGTTTGTTCAGTTGTGGACTGGATTCTTGATTACGTACTAGTTGACAGAATACCATCGCGTAAGACCGAAGTGATGCCCGGCGTTCCCCAAGGAAGAGTTATATGTCCTCTGCTGTTCCTAATCTACATAAACGATTTAAGTGACAATCTGCAGTCCTCCTAGTTTGTTTTTTTCTTTTTTCTTTTTGTGCAGATAATGGTGTCATTCACCGTCTTGTGAGGTCAGCTTGAAGATCAAAACCAATTGCAAAATAACTTACACATGTTTTCAGTGTGTTGCAAAAAGTGGTACCTACCTGCCATAAACGAAAAGTGTAGATCATCCACATGAGTACAAAAAGAAATCCCGGCGGAGGTTCGAGTCCTCCCTCGGTCATGGGTGTGTGTGTTTGTCCTTAAGATAATTTAGGTTAAATAGTGTGTAAGTTTAGGGACTGATGACCTTAGCAGTTAAGTGCCTTAGTTCCCGAGTTCGAGTCTCGGTTCGGCACACAGTTTTAATCTGCCAGGAAGTTTCATATCAGTGCACACTCCACTGCAGAGTGGAAATCTCATTCTGAAAACATCCTCCAGGCTGTGACTAAGTCATGTCTCCGCAATATCCTTTCTTTCAGGAGTGTTAGTTCTGCAAGGTTCGCAGGAGAGCTTCTGTAAAGTTTGAAAGGTAGGAGACGAGGTACTGGCAGAAGTACAGCTGTGAGAACGGGGCGTGAGTCGTGCTTGGGTAGCTCAGTTGGTAGAGCACTTGCCTGCGAAAGCCAAAGGTCCCGAGTTCGAGTCTCGGTCCGGCACACAGTTTTAATCTGCCAGGAAGTTTCATATCAGCGCACACTCCGCTGCTGAGTGAATATCTCATTCTAAAAAAAAAGCCGTTAAATTTTGCTTACACGGTAAGTCACGCAAATTAAAAGACTGTCAATTCGACTAAACACCTAGGAATTACTTTTCTTTCATTTTGAGTCATGAGTCTTGTAACTGGTCTGAAGGAGCCCACCACTAATTCGCGTCCTGTGCTAATCTCTTCATCTCAGACTAGCACTTGCAAACTGCGTCCTCAATTATTCGCTGGATGTATTCCAAATTCTGTCCTCCTCTACAGTTTCTATCCTCTATAGCTACCACTAGTACAAGCGAAGCTTCTCCGTGATGTCTTAATAGATGTCCTACCATCCTGACCCTTCTTATTGTCAATGTTATCCAAATATCCTTTCCTCGCCGATTCTGCGAAGAACCTCCTCATTCCTCGTCCTATCAGTCTACCCAGTTTTCAAAATTCTTCTGCAGCACCACATCTCAAATGCCTCTGTCCTCCGTTGTTCCGGTTTCCCCACAATCCATGTGTCATTAACACCCAATGCTGTGCTCCAAACGCATGTTCTCAGAAATTTATTCCTCAAATGGAGGTCTACGTTTGATACTAGTAGACTTCTCTTGGCCAGGAATGCCCTTTTTGTCACTGCTAGTCTGTGTTTGACGTCCTCCTTGCTCCATCTGTCATTGGTTATTTTGTTGCCTAGGTAGCATAATTCGTTGACTTCATCTACTTCGTGATCACCAGTCCTGATGTTAAGCTTCCTGCTGTTCTCATTCCTGTTACTTCTGATTACTTTTGTCTTTATCCCATTTACTCTCAATCCATATTCTGTACTCATTAAACCGTTCATTCCATTTAGTAGATCTTGCAATCCCTCTTTAACTGAGGATAGTAATCTCACCAGCGAATCTTATCATTGATCCCTGAACTTTCATTCCACTCTTGAAGTTCTGTTTTATTTTCGTCATTGGTTCTTCTATGTGTAGATTGAACAGAAGCGGCGAAAGACTACATCCCTGTCGTAAATCCTTTGTAACCCAAGCACTTAGTTCTTGATCTTCCACTCTTATTGTTCCCTCATGACTCTTGCAGATACTGAATATTACCTGTCTTAACCTGTAGCTTATCCCTATTTTTCTGAGCATTTCGAATATCTCTCACTATTTGACATGCTGAAGGGTTTCTCCAGGTCGACATTTACCGTGAACGTGTTGTGATTTTTCCTTAGTCTTGCCTCCATTATCAATCGTAGCGCCAGAACTGCCTGTCTGGTGCCTTTACCTTTCCTAAAGTCACACTGATCGTCATCTAACAGATAGATCGTCAATTTCCTTTTTCATTTTTCTCTACATTGTTCTTGTCAGCAACTTGGATGAATATGCTGTTATGCTGATTACGTGATAATTAACGCACCTCGCAGTCATCGGAATTGTGCGAATGATGCTTTTCCGTGAGTCAGATGGTATTTCGCGAGACCCATACACTCTACACACCAAATTGAATAGTCGCTTTATTGCCACAACCCCCAATGCTGTCAGAAATTCTGATGAAGTGTTATCTACACCTTCTGCCTTCCAAAGCTCTTCTAAATTCTGACTGTACTGGGTATCCTGCCTCTTCTATATCAATTCCTGCTTCTTGTTCTATATCCTTCATCAGACACTTCCCACCTATCCTCTCTCTCCTCTTCATTTTACAGAGTAATTCTCATTGCATTCTTTATGTTACCGCCCTTTGCTTTTAATTTCATCTAATGTTGTTTTGACTTTTCTGTATACTGAGTCAGTCCATCGGACAATCATTGCCTTTTCACAACGAACGAAAACGAACAAAATGAACCCGGCACGGTAGCTCAGCGTGTTCGGTCAGAGGGCTGCGTGCTCTCCGTAATAAAAAAACCGAGTCAAGGATTCAACGATCAACTTGAACGCATTTGTCA
Source organism: Schistocerca serialis cubense (assembly GCF_023864345.2). NCBI lineage: Eukaryota > Metazoa > Arthropoda > Insecta > Orthoptera > Acrididae > Schistocerca > Schistocerca serialis. The sequence goes on from NC_064645.1 coordinate 400,711,778, forward strand.
CGTCCGCCCAGACCACACGCAACGAACTATATCGAACAAAATGAAAGAAAAAAAAAGAAAAAAATAGCGGTTCTAGGCGCTTCAGTCCGGAACCACGTGCGGCTGCTAAGGTCGCAGGTTCTAATCCTGCCTCGGGCATGTATGTGTATGGTGTCCTTAGGTTAGTTAGGTTTAAGTATTTTAAGTCTAGGGGACTGATGACCTCAGATGTTAAGTCCTATAGTGCTTAGAGCCATTTGAACCATTTGTATTTCTAAATTTCCCTAAACATTTTTAGACTTCCTTCCCTCATCGATTAACTGAAGTACTTTTTCATTTACCCGTGATTTCTTCACAGTTATCTTCTCTGTGCCATTCTTTTCCTTTCCAGCTTCTACAACTGCCTTTTTCAGAGATTCCCATCCATCTTCAACTATTCAGCTATTCCTTTTAGCAATACTTATTGCGTTGTAGAACTTGAAGCGTATATCTTCTTTCATTTATACTTCCGCATACCTCTTCCTTGCGCACGGGTTGATACCTCAGAACTTGAGCCTTGAGCAGCCGCTGATGAAGTATCAGTGCAGCAGCAGTGCATTAGCGAGTCGCATATTTAGCTTTCATATTTGTTTTGTAGTTTGATTCTTAATTTCTTTCCGAGTGTTTGTGCGCTTGCATATTTAATTACATAAAATCCTTGCGTATTCTCGTATTTGAGAGGAGTGATATTGTTTATTGATACCCGTAGAGTATAAATTCGAGGAGTCGTTAGATATTAGCTGTAGGATGGATAGGGTGTGTGCGTGCTGTGTGCGGGCGCAGGAGGAACTCGCCGCGGTTCGCGAGCAGCTGAGCGTGCGGTTGGCCACGGTCAGCCGCCTTCAGGCAGCTGCCTCGAGGTGCAGCGACGGCGGAGGGTCTGGCGCGTCGCTTGAGACACCCCAGGTGTCGCATGCTGCGTCCACTGACTCAGCCGCCGAGGCACCTTCTAGTGTACCCGGCGCGTTGGTGCCTCCCTCACCTCAGGGTGAGTGGCGGACTGCAACACGTTCGCGTCGCTCGAGGCGGAGGGCCAATGTGGAGGCTGGCCGGCTGGCCTCATCCGTTCCTCCTGTCAGTGGGCAGGTGGCCGCTCCTTCAGCAGGGCCCGAGCAGGCAGACGGGGGCAAAGGCTTACTAGTTATTGGGAGCTCCAACGTTAGGCGGGTGATGGAGCCCCTTGGGAAATAACGTACAGGGCTGGAAAGAAATCCAACGGGCACTCGGTTTGTCTGCCTCATCCAAGATATGGAGGCGGCCTTGCCTGCGGCTATTGAGCGTACGGGGTGCAGTCGTCTGCAAGTAGTTGCTCATGTCAGCACCAATGATGCCTGTCACTTGCGTTCTGAGGCGATTCTCAGTTCGTACAGGCGGCTGGCGGATTTGGTGAAGACCGCTGGCCTCGCACGCGGGGTACAAGCAGAGCTCTCTATTTGCAGCATCGTTCGCAGAGTGGATCGGGGTCCTTTGGTTTGGAGCCGAGTGGAGGGTCTCAACCAGAGGCTTCGTCGACTCTGTGACAGTCTTGGCTGTAGATATCTAGACTTGCGCTATTGGGTGGGGAATTGTAGGACGCTCCTAGATAGGTCAGGGGTGCACTACACAAAGGAAGCGGCTACTCGGGTAGCAGAGTACATGTGGAGTGCACATGGGGGTTTTTTAGGCTAGGCAGTAGTGCGGGGTGTCCTGATGAACACTCACCATTCGACGTGCAGGCAGGGAAATCAGGACGCGCTCAGTGTAAAGACACTTCAACTATCAAGATATTAGCAGTAAATTTTCAGAGTGTACGGAATAAAGTTCCTGAATTTACTGCCCTCCGGGAAGCGTGTGGCACGCACATTACTCTCGGGACTGAGACCTGGCTGAACCCTGAGACAGGAAGTTCTGAAATATTTAGTGAGGGCTGGGACGTGTATCGGAAATACAGATTAGACACGGTAGGAGGTGATGTCTTCATTGCAGTTGACAAAAATATTGTGTCTACTGAGGTGGAAGTAGAGTGTGATTGTGAATTTATCTGGACACGTTTAACAGGGCTAGGGGAAATAAAGTTAATTGTGGGGCGTTATTAGCGGCCACCAGGTTCCCTCGTGACAGTTCTAGAATCATTCAAAGGGAGTCTACATTCTGTGTCGCAGAAGTACCCGGATCATGCTATATTAGTCGGAGGCGACTTCAACCTACCTAGTATAGAGGATGTCTATGGATTCATTACGGGTGGTACAGACAAGCCGTCGTGTGAATTACTTTTAAACACATTATATGAAAACTGTCTTGAGCAGATAAATCGACAGCCAACGCGTAATGGGAATATTTTAGATCTGGTAGCCACGAACAGACCAGACCTCATCGACGGTGTCAGTGTTGAGACAGGAATTAGTGATCATGATGTTGTCATTACGACTATGGTTACGACAGTTAAAAAGTCGGTCAAGAAGGCTAAGAGAGTATTCTTACTAAATAGAGCAGATAAGCAATTGTTAGCATCCCATTTAGCAAATGAATCGACTTCATTTACTTCCGGTACGATGGACGTGGAAGAATTATGGACAAATTTTAAACATATTGTAACTCATGCACTGGACAAGTACGTGCCGAAAAAGTGGGTTACGGACGGAAAAGACCCACCGTGGTTTAACAGCGCAATTCGGAGAATGCTCAGGAAGCAAAGGCAGTTGCACTCGCGGTACAAGAAAGATCGGGAGAATGAGGACAAGCAAAAGTTAGTAGAGATTCGTGCTGCTGTAAAAAGAGTGATGCGCGAAGCATTCAAGCACTACCACCGTCATACCTTAGAAAAAGATCTTGCTGAAAACCCAAGGAAATTCTGGTCTTACGTAAAATCGGTAAGCGGGTCGAAGGCTTCCATCTGGTCACTCACTGATCAGTCTGGCCTCGCAACGGAAGGCAGCAAAACGAAATCTGAAATTTTAAATTTAGCATTTGAGAAATCTTTCACGCAGGAGGATCGTACAAACATACCGCCGTTTGAGACTCGTACAGATTCCTGTATGGAGGACATAGTGATAGACAACCCTGAGGTTGTGAAGCAGCTGAATGGGTTGAAAATAAATAAATCGCCAGGTCCTGATGGGGTTCCAATTCGGTTTTACAGAGAGTACTGTACTGCATTGGTTCCTTACTTAGCTTGCATTTATCGCGAATCTCTTGCCCAACGTAAAGTCCCGAGCGACTGGAAAAAGCGCAGGTGACGACTGTATATAAGAAGGGTAGAAGGACGGATCCTCAAAATTACAGACCAATATCCTTAACATCGGTTTGTTGCAGGATTCTCGAACATATTCTCAGTTCGAATATAATGAATTTCCTTGAGACAGAGAAGTTGCTGTCCATGCATCAGCACGGCTTCAGAAAGCATCGCTCCTGCGAAACGCAATTCACCTTTTTTTCACATGATATCTTGCAAACCATGGATGGGTATCAGACGGATGCCATATTCCTTGACTTCCGAAAAGCGTTCGACTCGGTGCCCCACTGCACACTCCTAACTAAGGTACGAGCATATGGGATTGGTTCCCAAGTATGCGAGTGGCTCGAAGACTTCTTAAGTAATAGAAACCCGTACGTTGTCCTTGATGGTGAGTGTTCATCGGGGGTGAGGGTATCATCTGGAGTGCCCCAGAGAAGTGTGGTACGTCCGCTGTTATTTTCTATATACATAAATGATCTTTTGGATAGGGTAGATAACAATGTGCGGCTATTTGCTGATGATGGTGTGGTGTACGGGAAGGTGTCGTCGTTGAGTGACTGTAGGAGGATAAAAGATGACTTGGACAGGATTTGTGATTGGTGTAAAGAATGGCAGCTGACTCTAAATATAGATAAATGTAAATTAATGCAGATGAATAGGAAAAAGAATCCTGTAATGTTTGAATACTCCATTAGTAGTGTAGCGCTTGACACAGTCACGTCGATTAAGTATTTGGGCGTAACAATGCAGAGCGATACGAAGTGGGACAAGCAGGTAATGGCAGTTGTGGGGAAGGCGGATAGTCGTCTTCGGTTCATTGGTAGAATTTTTTCATCTGTAAAGGAGACCGCTTATAAGACATTAATACTACCTATTCTTGAGTACTGCTCGAGCGTTTGGGATCCCTATCAGGTCGGATTGAGGGAGGACATAGAAGCAATTCAGAGGCGGGCTGCTAGATTTGTTACTGGTAGGTTTGATCATCACGCGAGTGTTACGGAAATGCTTCAGGAACTCGGGTGGGAGTCGCTAGAGGAAAGGAGGCGTTCTTTTCGTGAATCGCTACAGAGGAAATTTAGAGATCCAGTATTTGAGGCTGACTGCAATACAGTTTTACTGCCGCCCACTAAAATTTCACGGAAAGACCACAATGATAAGATAAGAGAGATTAGTGCTCATACAGAGGCATATAGGCAGTCATTTTCCCTCGTTCTGTTTGGGAGTGGAACAGGGAGAGAAGTTGTGGTACGAGGTACCCACCGCCACGCACCGTATGTTGGATTGCGGAGTGTGTATGTAGATGTAGATGTAGACGAACTAGGCTTGGGTTCGCTTAAGGGAGAAACATGTAAGGTGGACCCACACATTTATCATTCGTTGTTTTGTATATACACTTCATTAAATAATTACAATATTAACATTGTAATTTAAGAACTAGTTAAAGGAAACAGATATCTGAGCCAATCTTTTTAAAAAACCATTTTAATAATCATGCCATTAAAACTAGGATATGAAAATCGGAAGTACAGAATTCTCGAAAACAAAACTGTTCCACAAACTGAGCGTGGCTGCAAGCAGATTCAACAAACAACTTCATCAAGCATATAAATTACAGTAACTGCCGTTAAATGTACCAAGAATTGCTCAGATCATTTAAGAAAACAACTTTAACAATTGTATCTTTAAGAACAGGACTTTAAAATGGGAATTACAGACTTTCCAGAATCAAAGGTTGCATCAGCTGAGCATGGCTGGAAGCAGGTTCAACAAACAATTTTTTCAACCAAATGAATTATAGTAACAGCTGTTGGATGTACTAACTAACTTCAAGCGTAGCAGACCATTACACAGTTGAACAACATCCATCAAAATCCCGGATTTCTCAGAAGACACGCCACTGATTGAAATTGTCGGGAGGCCGCTTAGCAATGCGTAACCCTTAATAAAAGTACTGTTGTTTATGTGCTCTTCAGTCCTGAGACTGGTTTGATGCGGCTTTCCATGCTACTCTATCCTGTGCAAGCTTCTTCATCTCCCAATACCTACTGCAGCCTACATCCTTCTGAATCTGCTTAGTGTATTCATCTCTTGGTCTCCCTCTACGATTTTTCCCCCCACACTGCCCTCCAATACTAAATTTGTGATCCCTTGATGCCTCAGAACAAGTCCTACCAACCGATCCCTTCTTCTAGTCAACTAGTGCCACAAACTTCTCTTCTCCCCAATCCTATTCAATACCTCCTCATTAGTTACGTGATCTACCCACCTAATCTTCAACATTCTTCTGTAGCACCACATTTCAAAAGCTTCTATTCTCTTCTTGTCCAAACTAACCTAAGGACATCGCAAACATCCATGCCCGAAGGAGGATTTCACTTCCATACATGGCTAGCCGGCCGAAGTGGCCTTGCGGTTAAGGCGCTGCAGTCTGGAACCGCAAGACCGCTACGGTCGCAGGTTCCAATCCTGCTTCGGGCATGGATGTTTGTGATGTCCTTAGGTTAGTTTGGTTTAACTAGTTCTAAGTTCTAGGGGACTAATGACCTCAGCAGTTGAGTCCCATAGTGCTCAGAGCCATTTGAACCATACATGGCTACACTCCATACAAATACTTTCAGAAACGACTTCCTGACACTTAACTCTATACTCGATGTCAACAAATTTCTCTTCTTCAGAAACACTTTCCTTCCCATTGCCAGTCTACATCTTATATCCTTTCTACTTCGTCCATCATCAGTTATTTTGCTCCCCAAATAGCAAACCTCCTTTACTACTTTAAGTGTCTGATTTCCTAATCTAATTCCCTCAGCATCGCCCGAGTTAACTCGACTACATTCCATTATCCTCGTTTTGCTTTTGTTGATGTTCACCTTGTATCCTCTTTTTCAAGACATTGTCCATTCCGTTCATCTTCTCTTCCAAGTCCTTTGCTGCCTCTGGCATAATTACAATGTCATCGGCGAACCTCAAAGTTTTTGTTTCTTCTCCATGGATTTTAATACCTACTCCAAATTTTTGTTTTGTTTCCTTCACTGCTTGCTCTATGTACAGATTGAATAACATTGGGGAGAGGCTACAACCCTGTCTCACACCGTTCCCAACCACTGCTTCCCTTTCGTGTCCTTCGACTCTTATAACTGCCATCTGGTTTCTGTACAAATTGTAAATAGCCTTTCGCTCGCTGTACTTTCCCCTGCCACCTTGAGAGTTTTAAACAGAGTATTCCAGTCAATATTGGCAAAAGCTTTCTCTAAGTCTACAATTGCTAGAAACGTAGTTTGCCTTTCCTTAATCTCTCTTCTAAGACAAGTCGTACGGTCAGTATTGCCTCACGTGTTCCAATATTTCTACGGAATCCAAACTGATCTTCCCCGAGGTCAGTTTCTACTAGTTTTTCCATTCGCCTGTAAAGAATTCGCGTTAGTATTTTGCAACCGTGACTTATTAAACTGATAGTTCGGTAATTTTTGCATCTTTCAACACCAGCATTCTTTTGGATTGGAATTATTATATTCTTCTTGAAGTCTGAGGGTATCTCGCCTGTCTCGTACATCTTGCTCACCAGATGGTAGAGTTTTGTCAGGACTGGCTCTCCCAAGGCTGTCAGTAGTTCTAATGGAGTGTTGCCTACTCCCGGGGCCTTGTTTCGACTCAGGTCTGTCAAACTCTTCACGCAGTATCATATCTCCCATTTCATCTTCATCTACATCCTCTTCCATTTCCACAATATTGTCCTCAAGTACATCGCCCTTATATAGACCCTCTATATACTCCTTCCACTTTTCTGCTTTCCCTTCTTTGCTTGGAACTGGATTTCCATCTGAGCTCTTGATATTCATACAAGTGGTTCTCTTTTCTCCAAAGGTCTCTTTAATTTTCCTGTAGGCAGTATCTATCTTAACCCTTGTGAGATAAGCCTCTACATCCTTACATTTGTCCTACAGCCATCGCTGTTTAGCCATTTTGCACTTCCTTTCGACCTCATTTTTGAGACGTTTGTATTCCTTTTTGCCTGCTTCATTTACTGCATTTTTATATTTTCTCCTTTCATCAATTAAATTCAATATTTCTTTGTTACCCAAAGATTTCTGCTAGCCCTCGTCTTTTTACCTACTTGATCCTCTGCTGCCTTCACTACTTCATGCCTCAAAGCTACCCATTCTTCTTCTACTGTATTTCTTTCCCCCATTCTTGTCAGTTGTTCCCTTGTGCTCTCCCTGAAACCCTGTACAACCTCTGCTTCTTTCAGTTTATCCAGGGCCCAACTCCTTAAACTCCCACCTTTTTGCAGTTTCTTCAGTTTTAATCCACAGTTCGTAACCAATAGATTGTGATCAGAGTGCACATCTGCCCCTGGAAACGTCTTACAATTTAAAACCTGGTTCCTAAATCTCTGTCTTACCATTATATGATCTATCTGAAACCCGTCAGTATCTCCAGGCTTCTTCCATGTATACAACCTTCATTTATGATTCTTGATCCAAGTGTTAGCTGTGATTAAGTTCTGCTCTGTGCAAAATTCTACCACGCGGCTTCCTCTTTCATTTCTTCCCCCCAACCCATATTGACCTACTACGTTTCCTTCTCTCCCTTTTCCTACTACGGAATTCCAGTCACCCATGACTATTAAATTATCGTCTCCCTTCACTATCTGAATAATTTCTTTTATTTCATCATACATTTCTTCAATTTCCTCATCATCTGCCGAGCTAGTTGGCATATAAACTTGTACTACTGTAGTAGGCATGGGCTTTGTGTCTATCTTGGCCACAATAATGCGTTCACTATGCTGTTTGTAGTAGCTTACCCGCACTCCTATTTTTTTATTCATTATTAAACCTACTCCTGCATTACCCCTATCTGATTTTGTATTTATAAGCCTGTATTCGCCTGACCAAAAGTCTTGTTCCTCCTGCCACGGAACTTCACTAATTCCCACAATATCTAACTTTAACCTACCCATTTCCCTTTTTAAATTTTCTAACCTACCTGCCCGATTAAGGGATCTGACATTCCACGCTCCGATCCGTAGAACGCCAGTTTTCTTTCTCCTGATAACGACGTCCTCTTGAGTAGTCCCCGCCCGGAGATCCGAATGGGGGACTATTTTACCTCCGGAATATTTTACCCAAGAGGACGCCATCATCATTTAACCATACAGTATAGCTGCATGCCCTCGGGAAAAAATACGGCTGAAGTTTCCCCTTGCTTTCAGCCGTTCACAGTACCAGCACAGCAAGGCCGTTTTGGTTAGTGTTACAAGGCCAGGTCAGTCAATCATCGAGACTGTTGCCCCTGGAACTACTGAAAAGGCTGCTGCCCCTCTTCAGGAACCACACGTTTGTCTGGGCTCTCAAGAGATTCCACTCCGTTGTGGTTGCATCTACGGCACGACTATCTGTATCGCTGAGGCACGCAAGCCTCCCCACCAACGTCAAGGTCCATGGTTCATAGGGGGGAATAAAAGTACTATAAACAATAAACTACACAGTCCCTCAAACAGACCAACTAGGAAGGTATAAAACATAAGTGGCCACCCATATAACCCAACCAAACATTAAAACAAGGGTTAATAAATATACAATTGCCCAGATTTGAAGATAAGCTGAAGTACATACAATTGAAATGTACGAGCTACTTGGACTTGGTACAGACCAGCAGAAACTTTGACGCGATCCTTAATAGCTAACCAATTGGTCAAAATCCAAAATAAACTCAGAGCTACAGCAGATAGCTATGACAGCCAACAAGGAACAAGCAGCCAAATTTGACAGCAAGTGTAGTAGGTAATAATTGTGGATCAGGGAAAGGTTCGCCAGTTTATCTTATTACGTAAAAGCTCTTAAACTGCACACGCTGAGAAGTAGGGTTAAGGGTGCCAACTTTAATGGACAGTTACGGAGGTATAATGAGGAAACACCTCAGGCTTGGCAAACACGCCTTAAGCTCCTGAGCTCCTTAACAAGCAGATCTAACTACTGGTTCTCGCACGAAAGGAGACACTCCGCAGTGGCACGCATGAAAGAACCAATTTTACTTGAGCCACTCCGACGTGGCTGGTAGGGTTGCCGACTGCCGACAAACCGCGGCACCCTGCGACAATCGGAGTGCCACCGTGCCAACGAACAAAGACGCCTCTGTTCCGGACCCAGGGAATATCGACACGCTGTTTGCCGATAAAGCTTCCCTGAACACAGATGGAAAGGGGACAGTAATCTGAGAGATAAAGGTTCACACAAGAACGTACGGGGAGTAAAAAGGAAATACACTACTGGCCATTAAAATTGCTACACCAAGAAGAAATGCAGATGATAAACGTGTATTCATTTGACAAATATATTGTATTAGAACTGACATGTGATTACATTTTCACGCAATCTGGGTGCAGAGATCCTGAAAAATCAGTACCTAGAACAACCACCACTGGCCGTAATAACGGCCTTGATACTCCTGGGTATTGAGTCAAACAGGGCTAGGATGGCGTGTGCAGGTACAGCTGCCCATGCAGCATCAACACGATACAACAGTTCATCAAGAGTAGTGACTGGCGCATTGTGACGAGCCAGTTGCTCGGCCACCATTGACCAGACGTTTCCAATTGGTGAGTGATCTGGAGAATGTGCTGGCCAGGGCAGCAGTCGAACATTTTCTGTATCCAGAAAGGCCCGTATAGGACCTGCAACATGCGGTCGTGCATTATCCTGCTGAAATGAAGGGTTTCGCAGAGATCGAATGAAGGGTAGAGCCACGGGTCGTAACACATCTGAAATGTAACGTCCATTGTTCAAAGTGCCGTCAATGCGAACAAGAGGTGACCGAGAGGTGTAACCATTGGCACCCCATACCATCACGCCGGGTGATACGCCAGTATGGCGATGACGAATACACGCTTCCAATCTGCGTTCACTGCGATGTCGCCAAACACGGATGCGGCCACCATGACGCTGTAAACAGAACCTGGATTCATCCGAAAGAATGACGTTTTGCCATTCGTGCACCCAGGCTAGTAGTTGAGTACACCATCGCAGGCGCTCCTGTCTGTGATGCAGCGTCAAGGGTAACCGCAGCCATTGTCTCCGAGCTGATAGTCCATGCTGCTGCAAACGTCGTCGAACTGTTCGTGCAGATAGTTGTCGTCTTGCAAACGTCCCCATCTGTTGACTCAGGGATCGAGACGTGGCTGCACGACCCGTTACAGCCATGCGGATAAGGTGGCTGTCATCTCGACTGCTAGTGATACGAGGCCCTTGGGATTCAGCACGGCGTTCCGTATTATCCTCCTCAACCCACCGAATCCATATTCTGCTAACAGTTATTGGATCTCGACCACCGTGAGCAGAACTGTCGCGATAAGATAAACCAAAATCGCGATAGACTACAATCCGACCTTAATCAAAGTCGGAAACGTGATGGTACTCATTTCTCCTCCTTACTCGAGGCATCACAACAACGTTTCACCAGGCAACGCCGGTTAACTGCTGTTTGTGTATGAGAAATCGGTTGGAAACTTTCCCTCATGTCAGCACGTTGGAAAGCTAATCATTTGCATACCACAGCATCTTCTTCCTGTCGGTTAAATTTCGCATCTGTAGCACGCCATCTTCGTTGTGTAGCAATTTTAATGGCCAGTAGTGTATGTAGATTAATGGCAAGAGGATACCAACAGGTTAAATTTAACACTGCTTAAAACTACTAATATTCACCATCAATGAAGAGAGCTCCCGCTGATTCCATAACATAAACTTACGCGTATACCACCTTGCTTCCCACATAGATCGAGCCACAAAATATTCCCTTCACAAAGAATGATCTCACACTTGCACGAAATATGACATAGAGAAAAATCTGGAATTAGTAACATTGACAGATGTTCATGCGCTCGAACACTGGTATGTGCGTTAATATAATAGACCCCATTCCATATAAGATTGGTATGACCTTACAATATCAAGTGATCAAATAAGAAAACAACACTTAACTCCATTTAGCTGAGGAAGAGCCGTAACCCCCAGGGTTCCAGCAAAGGTGTTATTACATCCAACCCACACAGACGATCTGAGAGATGGCGTAAACCTTACGTTTGCAGAGCAGACCGGAAACTTGTCGACCAGGTTGTATGCGACGTCCGTATCTCCTGGCGCCGCCCGCCGCTACCAGTTCTTAAGCGAGTCGGCCAGTCTTTCCCCCAACGGATTTAACTTTACGCCGTTCCTCGCGACCCTCGCCGGACAGCCAGAGTAACCGAAAAGCCACAACTTACCAGCCCGGTGCCCCTCAGCCAACTTTCTCCAGAGGCACCGCCAAACCAACAACACACGTGCCTCGATCAAGACCCTAGTTAACGACAAACGATCCACTCGACATCGGCAACCTAAGCACTAAATAGCACCAGTGGAAAGCCGTACCGCCAATAGTAGAGCCTCCACGGCTCAAAGGTCTTTTCTCTCTTAAACTAATCTTCAACCTGAAAGAGATTTTCACTCTGCAGCGGAGTGTGCGCTGATATGAAACTTACTGGCAGGTTAAGACTTTGTGCCGGACCGAGACTCGAACTCGGGACCTTTGCCTTTCGCGGGAAAGTGGAAAGTAGGAGACGAGGTACTGGTGGAAGTAACGCTGTGAGAACGAGCCGTGAGTCGTGGTTCGGTAGCTCAGATAGTAGAGCACTTGCCCGCGAAAGGCAGAAGTCCCGAGTTCTAGTCTCGGTCCGGCACACAGTTTTAATATGCCAGGAAGTTTAATCTTCAACCTACTCTTCATAACTAGTATATTGTTATCTGAATCTATATCTGCTCCTGGGTACGCCTTACAATCCAATATTTGATTTCGGAATCTCTTCCTATGATATAATGTAAGTGATACCCTTCCGTATCTCCCGGCCCTTTCCAAGAGTACATCCTCCTCTTGTGATTTTTAAACAGAGTATCCGCTATTACTAGCTTAAATGTATTGCAGAATTCAATTAGTTTTTCTCCTCTAAAAATGGCTCTGAGCACTATGGGACTTAACATCTGTGGTCATCAGTCCCCTACAACTGAGAACTACTTAAACCTAACTAAACTAAGGACATCACACACATCCATGCCCGAGGTAGGATTTGAACCTGCGACCGTAGCGGTCACGTGGTTCCAGACTGAAGCGCCTAGAACCGCACGGCCACACCGGCCGGCTTTTCTCCTCTCTCATTCCTATTACCAAGCCTACATTCTCCCATAACCCTTTCTTCTACTCTTTCCCCTAGAACTGCATTCCAGTCCCCCGTAACTATTAGACTATGTTTCCCTTTACGTACTGAATTACCCGTTCGGTATCATCATATACGTTCTCTATCTCTTCGTCTTCCACTTGCAACGTGGATATGTATACCAGAATAATTGTTGTCTGTGTTGGTTTGCCGTAGAATCTGATGAGAACAACCCTATCACTCATTTGTTCGTAGTAACACACTCTCTGACCTACCTTCTTATTCATAAAGAATCCTAATCCAGTTACACCATTTTCTGCTGCTGTTGATATTCCCCTATACTCATCTGATCAGAAATCCTTGTCTTACTTCCATTTCACCTCAGTGATCCCTACGATATCCAGTTTGAGCTTTTGCATTTTCCTTTTCAGATTTTTTAGCCTCTCTTGCAAGCTCTCACTGCTCATATTCCTTTCGTTGGTTATTCAACCTTTCTCTCATGGTCACCTCCATTTAGCAGTCCCCTCCCGGAGATCCGAATGGGGGACAGTTCCGGAATTTTTTGCCAACTGTTAGATCATCACGACACTTTTGCGAATTATGTGCCATATTTCCTCTGGATACATATTACGTGTCATTAATACTGTGGTATCCATTGCCTTCTGCATCCTCTTGGCCTTCATCGTTGCTGATTCTGCTGCTTTTAGGGGGCGTTTCCCACTCCAAAGACAAGAGAATGCCCTGAACAATTTTTCGCTGCTCCGCCTTCTTTGACCATGCCGTTGGCTGAAAGAAGTTGAATTCTTACGTCTTAAGTCGTCGGGCGCCATTACTGACTATTCTTATTCAGAATTTACGCAGTAACGGTGGACGAGCCAAGGGCACAGAACGATTGGATTAGTAGTCAAAGAGGCTACCCTTAGACCACGGGTGTATTACAGTCACGAACAACTTAAATTAGAACGATCACACATACAACGTTGTGGGGAAGAGAAACCAAATGCTATGTTTTATTGTTAGAACGCTTAGAAGGTACAACAGGTCTGTTAAGGAAATTGTTTATAGTAACCTTATTTGTCCTCTGCTAGAGTACTGCTGTCCTGTATGTGATGTTTACCAGTTGATATTGACGTACAACATCGAAAAAATACAAAGAAGGGCAACTCGTTTTGTGTTATCGCGAAATAGAGGAGAGAGTGTCACTGATACGATACGGGAGTTGGGATTGCAATCATTAAAACAAATGCATTTTTTGACACGTCGAGTTCTTTTCGCGAAATTGAAGTCACCAACGTTGTCCTTTGAAAGTGAAAATATTTTACTGTTGCCAGCATACATAGGGAGAAATGTATATCATAATAAAATGAGAGACATCAGAACTCGTACTGAAGGATTTATTTGTTCATTTCTTCCCATGTGCTGTTAGAGCGTGGAACGTTAGAGAAATATTCTTAAAGTGGTTCGAAAAACTCTCTGCCTGGCACTTATGTATGAGTTGCAGAGCAGCCATATAGATGTAAGTTAAGAAAATTTATAGAATAATATATGAAATAGGGACTGAAGTGGAACATCAACAATACGAAATACAAAACACAGAGAATTCACTCCCTGTATATTGCTACATCAGATATGTAAAAATTGGTAAATGCGAAAGTTGGAAATACCTGTGAGTATAGTTTAATGAAGATGGAGAATTTGAAGCTGAGAAACAGACTGATGCCACGGAGAAGAGCAGTATCAAAATTAAACTTTCTTTTGTGGTCCCCAAAAATCGCATTAAAAACGAAACTTAATATATATAAAGCCATTAGTGGGTCAGTTACCATCTATGGTTCGGAGTGCTGAATGACTCCAAAGAAGAAGGGCAACAACATTGGAGCTGAAGAAGCTTTCTAAGGCGAGCATCAAGGGACTCCCTTTACGAATATAGAGTGAATAAAGATGTGCAGGAATTAACGCACAAGAAAGATATTTTGATTGATGAAACAGAATGCAAAGGACTGTTATGGGTTGGAAGCTTCAGGAGAATTGGATAAGAAAGAATACCCAAAAATATATTTCAATAAAGACCGTCAGACAGAAAGCGCAGAGGAAGAGAATAACCAAGAGAATGAAGACCACTGAAGACGCGCAAAACAGGCTATTATGGAGGCTGAGACGCAGGAGGTGTTAGGAGCGGGATGACACCCACCAATGAACACTATCCAGTCACACTGCTGTGACCACCTGAATGCACGACACGTACAGGAAGAGAGTCCCTGGGGTTCTGAATGAACCGACAGAGAATTGGAGCCATGCCGACCCCAGTCCCGTAGCCGCCTGCTCTGGATTTCTCGGTCGAGAATCCACGGCGGGAACAGGTGGATAGAGGTAGTCCTACAGATTCTCGGTTGGGCCAGGTGAGTATGACAAAACCATCCTCGTGCTCTTCGAACGACGCGCGTGCACTGTGAGGAGTGTTGCTGTAAAATGCAAAGTTCGGAGGAAAAACAAATTCCATGTAGGGTGGTCCCTAGGGACAATTTCATACTTGTACTGATCCGTTGTGCCTTCGAGAATGACGAGACCACCAAGGAAATGCCTTCAGAACAATCCGCAGACCATAACGCTCCCTCCTGGTTGCAGGGTGCTTGCCTTCAAGCGTAATATGCTGTATACGCCAATGGCCATCTGTTCGATGGAGCATGAAACGTGATTCATCTGAAAGGCCACCTCAGTACATGCCTAGATGCGGTAGAGACGTATAAATTCCAGTCTTAGTCGCCAATGAACAGCGGTCATCATAGTTGCATAAATCAGGGGCCTGCTGGGTAGGCCCGTACGCAGCAACGTTCGCTGAACCGTCATTGAGAAGGCACTGTTAGTAGCCTCTTAGTTCACTTGGTTCACCTGTACGGTCAGTTGCTTAACGGTTGTATATCTGTTCGCCCATACACATCTCGACAGACGGCCGCTGTGGCCGTGCGGTTCTAGGCGCTTCAGTCTGGAACCGCGCGACCGCTACGGTCGCTGGTTCGACACTGCCTCGGGCATGGATGTGTGTGATGTCCTTAGGTTGGTTAGGTTTAAGTAGTTCTGAGTTCTAGAGAACTGATGACCTCAGAGTTAAGTCCCACAGTGCTCAGAGCTAGTTGAACCATTTGAACATCTCGGCAGCCCTCGTTCACTCCGTCATCGTTGGCCCGTGGTGCACCGTAGGTGCTTTGGCGCCCGTTTCGGATAGCGCCATTTACGGTATGCTTTAATCACGACGACACGTGAAATGCTTACAAAATTATCTGTTTCGGAAATTTTTCTACCGTTTTCCCGAGCATCATTGGCCACGCCATTTGGACGTCAGATATACGGCTCCATTTCCCCGTTGTGACGAGTACTGCACTGTTGCGCATCCCTCGACACTTTTTTATGTATCCTCCACTTCTAGTGATGCTACCTGGCGTCTGTGAGTGATTATTGCTGTGTTGTCGTCGATCATAGGCGGTGGTCACATTAATGTGACTGGACCCTAAGTTCAAATGGTTCAAATGGCTCTCAGCACTATGGGACTTAACACCTGAGGTCATCAGTCCCCTAGAACTTAGAACTACTTAAACCTAAATAACCTAAGGACATCAAATACATCCATGCCCGAGGCAGGATTCTAACCTGCGACCATAGCGGTCGCGAGGTTCCAGGCTGAAGCGCCTAGAACCGCTCGGCCACAGCGGCCGGCGGACCATAAGTAACCATGATGTAACTTGATATATTTCGCATTAGCAAATCTCTAACAGAGATGAAGGAAGTACTAAGTGAAAAATTTAGAACTGAACAAGTGACCTTCCAGATTGCAACAGCGGAAAAAACTGGGTTTGGACCAGTGACCTTTTGAACTGCAATCCTGTATTTACTGATCAACTTACACGCTAAAGTAGATGATTAGGTTTCATGAGATACCGCCTAGTTTTCAGGGCTTTATGGCGAGACTTCTAGTTTTCCTTTGAAGTGTACTATGTAGCTAGTAAATGCGTAAAGTAAAGCGAAGTATGTGGCGCAGCCATTGGTCTGACGACCGGTAGACTGGTGTCCTTGTATCCACCGCGCCTGTAGGAGGGGGAGGGGTGACGGGCCTATCATCCCGCCGTCCTTTTCCCCACGGAAAAGTTCCTCTGTACTCGGGCTGAGCACACGTGGGGCCGCCGTGGAGACACTGGAATGAGGAAAAATGCCCAGCCCTCACGGAACTGAACCCAGGGTCTACTGATCCGGAGTCTAGTGCTCTACTTGTTAGAGTACCATGGCTACCGTGTAGGAAATGTGTGTACTTGTAAGATCATTGTACAACGACTGTCTGATAATCAGGTGTTGCTAGTGTTTGTTCTTCTGCTAGCGTCACTGCGACAATAACAAGTCTTTGAGCAATATTAGATTTGATGAAATGTTATTGGTTAGATTACTAATGGCTTAGCGCATCCCAGAAATACTTATTTTATGCTGAAGAGAACAATTACACGCTTAGCACACTTTTACGAAACTGATATTTCCAGTGAACTTCCATTACTACCCACTTTTGCTTCTGCATTTCCTGAAAATAGCAGTGGTTGGGAGTGACAGACAGTAAACTGTGACATGGCGTCCCTCCTTGCAGCCTCGCAGGCGGGATGAGGATCTCACTCGTCTTCCTACAGGGACAGCCCTATGACAAAAGGCTTCTTCTCCGGCGAGAGGACCCTACAGTGTGTGGTGCTTGTGGCTTACAGATTCCGGTTGCTTCATATTGTACTAGACTATGTTTTATTTTCGGATCAAAGGGCAGCGGCAGATTTGCCCACAGTCTGCTCTCTATTCAGATGAATGTGGTTAGAGTTTTAAGGTTTTGTGCTATGTCCAACTTGGTATCAAGTTTTAGAGACATGTTCTTCATGTGCTAACGGGGTGACTGGTTCACCCATGTTTATTGTAAGTGGTCAGCCAGTAGCATTTCCCGATGTTGCTGTCTTAGCGCTAACCTGACTTGTTTTAATTTTTGTAAATGGTGGGACAGTCGCATTTCCCTGTCTTGTTATTTTAGCTACTCTGACGTTTTATTGATGTTTTAATCCCATGTTTACCCATCTTTCCAACTTGTATTACGGCGTGTGAGGTAGAGTGGCTGTATGGGTCTACATTAAGGAGGTGGGAATGAGTGAGTATTGCCATTTTGTAGGTCTACTCACTGTGTCACATCTTTAGCCGTTTCCTCCACAATCGTTTCTTTTAATTTTTTAAGGACGCTGATAACCTCGCCATTGAGTGCTCGTATACTCCTAAAACACACACATGCACTCACTCACACATACACAGACACACACACACACACACACACACGCGCTGGAAATAACATCAGTCTGATGTGCAGTAGTACTGTTATGGATGATGCAGTAGTTAATTTCGACACCCACTTTTTTTTCATTTCCTGGAAATAACAATTGCTGGGAACGACAGACAATAAGCTGCGTCTGGTAAAGTCCACGGCGTAACTGTTTCAATCGAAAGGTCTGATGACCTCTCGGTTCAGAATTGTTTGGTCCCGTCACCAGCAGACATTTGTAATAGGAGAGGAACAGCTGGACCACACTCCGTAAGCGTGCATTTCACGATAGGCTGACGGGATCTGATGATCCAATACCACCTAATCAAATCCTATCGTGGAAACATTTCATTGCCGCAATCAGTGACTGATCCATGGTTATAAAGGCTCAATTTCTCAAACGTTTCTATTCACAGCGATAAAACTAAATTAGGATGAAGTGTCTTACGACACTTTTCCCTGTGTATTTATTCGTCCTATGCGGCGCTCCATCCTACTGCATCATCCATTCAATGCCATGTGTCAGAGTTCCTGTTAACAGACCTTTCTTTCTTGGATAACCAGTCATCAACTAGAAGCAGCGGAAACTTCACCGTAGACCCTTCATAGTTGATAGGATTTCTTTTTTTTCCCAGTGAAACGTCGCCACACTTTATGTAGACAGCAGTTTTTTTTTATAAAACTAAAATCGTTTACGAAGGTGCCTCACAGGCATCGAACATTCATTGTCCGCCTGCCGGAGTGGCCGAGCGGTTCTAGACGATATAGTCTGGAAGCGCGCGACCGCTACGGTCGCAGGTTCGAATCCTGCCTGGGGCATGGATGTGTCTGATGTCCGTAGGTCAGTTAGGTTTAAGTAGTTCTAAGTTCTAGGGGACTGATGACCTCAGCAGTTAAGTCCCATAGTGCCCACAGCCATTTGAACCATCGTGAGTCTATGGTTTCAAGTGTAAACGTTTACGCAGTACGCGCCGAAGTGTTTCTTGTGGAAAGCCAGTCTCGTGAGACACACGTTGCGTTGCTTTTGGTTACTGGGAGTAAAGCACTCACTAGCCTGTTCGACATAATGATCAACACGCAGGTCACTTTGTGATTTATCATGCCGCAATGAACAACCCGTCGCAACAAAGTTTTTGTGCCAATGGTAAATTATAGGCCTGCTTGGAGGTTCTTCAACGTATTCGTTGTGAAATCTAAGCGGAAGAGTTGTTTCAGGGTTCGTTTCATGAAACCGAAACACACAGCGATCACGTGCCCACCAGTGAAAGTATTCATCGTAATTGGCAGCTAGGTTGGCGCCCCTGATGGCAGAATGGGATATTGATGCACTACATGAACCAAACGTGAGGTTGTTTGCTAAAAAAATAACACATGTACCGAGTCTGCAAGTTACCTCGATAAATTTATATATCATTTCTGTATTTTCAAACCACCGGAAATATCATCGAAAAACGCGAAGATCTGTACTCCATCCCCTAATGATTCGTGCCCACTCTCCAAATCCTCCTTTTCTTCGTCGTGTGTAATGTTTCTATTTTGAGGATCGACATTAAATTGTGCTTGTCTGAGAAGAAAATAAGGCTGCATTCGGCCTATTGTAATCCAGTATGTTCATCTAACTCATGCACTGGGACACAATGGCGTACTGAGGCAAGCGGTATTAGCCTGCGTGGTTGTGGCCATCTCCAAGAGTACGACAGCGGTGCGTTTGAATCCTTAACTCAGATGAGACATAGTCACTGGTACGTAACGATCGCAATACTGTCGGTAATACAAAATTTTTAATTCCTTTCTCGTTCGCAAACTCTTTTTATTGACATACGACTGACTTTACTGCCTTGTTCTCCATAACTAAATGTAAAATGCTTGTCTACGAATACCAGCTGAAAGTGTACTGCAGTATCAAATCCAGTTTATGTTGCTGTAATTCACACTGAAGTGCTATTCGTTAACGGTCATTTTACTCGTATGTCTGATGTAGGAGCATAAGGCAGTGAAACTGGTCATTAGATAATAAAAATATTTTGCTATCGAGAAGGTAATAAATGTTTGTATTACTTGGTTAATATTTACGTGCTATTACAGTTTAGAGATGTGCCTGCAGTTGAGTTTCATCCTATCAGGTATGAACATGGATTGTGAGGCTTCGATAGTTACTCCAGTACTGTTCCAGTACTTTCCACTGTTCGAATACTCCAGAGTTTTTACATTATCGATCTTGAGACTTCATTGGCATTTATTATGTAAAGACGTGTTCTTATTCTTTCAACGGATTGCCATATTACAGGTTCTGATGAGTCACTTGCTAGAGTACAGCTTTACATTTGCCCGTATCGACATGAACACTGACATGAGATGTCGGCTGTCTATAGTAGGAGAGCGTGATGAAAAGTAATGTCTCCGAATATTTTAAGAGGAAAATCTTAAAGCTTTTTAAAGACATTAAACGTTGTTAACATTCTACATCTTTACCCTACTCATTAATTTCTCAACATAGTGACTCTGGCGACAAACACAATTCTCCCAATAAGAGACCAGTTTGTTGATGCCGTAGCTAAGGAATGTTTGACTATGTTGACGAAGCCACAGACTCATCTCGGCTTGTATCACTTCATGGCTACCAGCGTGAAGTCCTCGACGGTGTTCTTTAAGTTTTAGAAACAGATGAAAAGCGGGTGGGGCCTCGTCAGTAATGTGTGGACGTTGCTCCGTGACGGTGAACCCCAGGTGTCTGATCGTTGCAGATGTCGCAGCGCCTGTATGTGGTCTGGCATTGTCATGCTGAAGGAGAAGGTGCTTCATGTGTGGACGGACTCTTCGGATTCGAAACTCGATTACAGCTCGCTGTTTCTCATGCACCGTGTTAGCTACATAACACATCACCAAGTTGCATTCTATAATTGGCTGTCCTCTACCGGCAGGCTGGAAATATGTAGACACAAAGAATAAGATGTAACACGCTAATCATCAGTGTTCTGCCAAATGGCAGGTTTTCACATGGTAGTTCTCCAGGCTGTCCAGTCTTCTCCCATCCTCTTCAGGTGTGCATAATTTCCTCCTCCCTTTATGTCGTCTATCATCTTGTATCTCCTTCTTCCTCTCAGTCTTCTCCCACAAACCAATCCTTCCAAAGCATCTGCTAGCAAGCACTCCCTTCTCAATGAATGTCCCAACCAGTTCTTTTTCCTTTGTCTTACAACCTTCAGCAGACATCTTCTCTCACCAACCCTATCCAATACTCTTTCTTTACTCACTCTTTCCATCCAGCTTATTCTCTCCACTCTCCTCCACATCCACACCTCAAATGCTTCTAACCTTTTTTCATCCTCTCGTCTCAGCGTCTATGTTTCTGCCCCATATAGTTCCACACTCCCGACAAAACATTTGCCAAGCCGTTTCCTTAGTCCTTTATCTAATTTGCCACGTAAGAGTCTGCTCTTTCTGCTGAATGCCACCTTTGCTATGGCAATTTGAGTTTTCACCTCCTGGTGACATCTCAGGCCTTCAGTTATTGTGCTTCCAAGACATTTAAACTCACTTATTCGGCTAATGGTAGATTGTCCTATTTTAATACTGGACAGTCTGCGTCTTGTACTGATGACCATACTCTTTGTTTTTGCTGTGTTTATTTGCATCCCATATTCCACACAAGCTTCATTCAGATCTTTCAGCATGTTATTCACTGTCCGCTCACTTTCTGCCACTAATACCATGTCATCAGCAAATCTGATATATTCTACTCTCTTTCCACCAATACATATTCCTGTTTTCCCATCTAACCTTTTCGCAATAATCTCTTCAAGGCATACGTTAATCAACAGTGGGGAAAGACCACAAACTTGTCTAACACCTCGTCCAATGCTGCTTTCTTCTGACATTTCATTTCCAATCCTTATCCTTACTTTCTGGTGTAAATATAGATTTCGTATCAGTCGTCTCTCTTTCGAATCTACTCCTTTCCTCTTCAAAATACTCATCAGCTCGTTCCGCTGAACTCTGTCAAAAGCCTTTTCTAAATCTATAGAAACAGCAAAAATTTCTCTACCCTCTTCCATATATCTTTCCCCTATAGTTCTTAACAGCCCAATAGCATCTCTTGTTCCTTTTTCTCTTCTAAAGCCAAACTGCTCCTCTGCAATCCCTGTATCCAGCTTGCCATATAACCTTCTACTCAACACTCTCAGCAAGACTTTAGCTGCATGAGAAATTAGACTGATGGTCCAGTGCTCTTCACATTTCCTCTTTTTCTCTATTGGTATCATAACTGTTGCAACGAAGTCCTCAGACCATTCCCCTTTGTCATATATCTTCTTACAGAGGTAGACTTTTTCTTTTCTTGCCTTGTTTCCCAGACTCTTCAACAGTTCTTCTGGCAAATCATCAATTCCACATGCCTTCCTATTCTTCATCACCTTCAGCGCCTTTTCTACTTCTGCTTCCAAGATGGTAAATCCCTTTCCATCTTCCGGCTCATATTGCTCCTCTTCAACCTTAATTTCGCCTTGCATTTCATCCCCATTATACAGACATTCAATATATTCTTGCCATCTGTTCAAAGACTTCTGTCGTTCTTCTGCTAGAGTACCATTCGCTCTTTCTATTTACATGTTATTCCTCTCTCTTTTACGTTCAAAAACTGTCTCACTAACCATTCTATACATCATTTCATACTCTCCCTCTCTCTCCATTTTCTCTATTCACCGCATTTCTGTTTCATCCATTTTTCTCTTGCTTCTTCAGTTTCTCTTCTTAATTCATTATTCAGTTTCCTGTACCTCTTTTTGCCATCTTCACACTTTTCTACTTTCTCCTCTCTTCCATCTTTTTCAACATGTTTTCTGTTATCCATTCTTTCCTTGTGTTTTGGGATACTCTGATTCCTGGTACTTCTTTGGTAGAGTCCATGAGTCCTTCCCTCATTTTTATCCCTTTGTTATTAACAGTTTCATTAACACTACCTCTTCGCCGTTTTTCCATAAATCTGTTCTCCAAATCTGTTGCCTTTCCCACTTCCTTTGTTTTACCTCTCCAGACGTTTCTCAACTTCACTTGTATTTCTCCCATCACTGGGTTGTGGTCTGAATTTATATCCGCTCCTGGATAAGCTTTAGCATTCTTCAAACAGTTCTTTAACCTTTTTTGTATCAGGATGTAGTCCAACTGATATCTTGCCCTATTCAAATTTGATATCCATGTTTACGTCTCCTTTTGTGGTGTTCAAATAATGTGTTACCCACTGCTAATGAATTTTCTTTACAGAAACTAATTAGTCGTTCACCTCTCTCACTTCTTATTCCTAATCCAAATTTTCCTACTGTATCTTCATCTCTTCCTTCACCCACCACTGCCTTCCAGTCCCCCATGATGATAACGCAGGCATTTCTATTTTCTTTCTCGATGAGTTCTTGTATTTTCTCATAATATTCTTCCACTTCCTCATCTCTATGCTGGCTGGTTGGCACAGATACCTGTATTAATACCAAATTTTTTGAACTACCCTTCAGTCGCATCATCAGTCTTCCATCAATATATTATACCTTCATTACTTTATTTTTCAACTTTTGCCCTATGAATATTCCTACTCCGTTTTCACCACTCTTGATTTCCCCTGAGTAAAAGAGCTTATAATCTCCACTTTCTATCTCCCCATTATCTCCCCATCTCATTTCACACAAACCGAGGGCATGTAATCTGTCCTTTTCATCTCCAGTTTTCCATTCTCTAGCCTTGCAGTAGTGTCCTCACATTCCATGCTCCAATACGTATCTTTCCTCGCTTCCCGTCCCTTTCTTCCTTTCAAATACGTCTGCTCTCAGTGTGTTCCCCTCCCGCAGATCCGAATGAGGGGAAGTTTTAACTCCGGAATGTTTCACATGGAGAGACATAACATGTACTGCTTGGGAATGTAATGTGGTAGTTTCCCGTTACTTTCCACATAGGTAGTAGGATGCCCAGCTTAAAGTCAGACGCTCACCATGAGTCAGACGCCGTCTGTAGCCGCCCCTCTGGGGTTCAGTCGCTACTTGTACCCTTTTTGTACCCAAAGAGAAAAGGTGCCTCTTCCGCCAGCTCCGCCGTACCGAAGTCCATCTTCTCCGCCTTCTCTGCCGTTGAGGTCTTCACCGTATCCGTGGCAAGGGGCCCTCACGAGGTACTATCACCCGGGCCAGGTGAACCACGGTTTTTTTAAGGAGTTGTTACTCCTACCCCTCCTCCTTTCTCAACCGGGCTTGGGACCGGCTATGGCGGAGTTAACACGCTAATAATGTTTGTTTTATTTAAAAGATATTGAGAGATTTCACATAAAAAATTCGGAGACATTACTATTCAGAATGCCCTCGTGGAACTGGGTGAACACGTTTCACGAAACGTTCAAATGTCTCGCAACTATTGTGAACCATTGCTCAGCCTCGCACATGAATCTACATTTTACGGTGTGTGACGTGCCGTTTTAGAGGTAACACGATCAGGTCCGCCCTCACCCTTCTCTGTCAGAGTCGAATAGTGAATGAGAAGAACAGTCAAGAAACTTACATTTGAATTCTAATAATCCGATTTTTCTTTTTTATTTCGTAGTGGTCAATTCGCGAGACGTGTGTATTTCTAATATGTCGGCCATCTCTACTTGAACATACTCTCTCGGAATTTCACCAATAACCCACTACGTGATACGTAATGCCTCCCTTGAAACGATTGGCACAAGAGTTTGTTCACACCTCCGTAAGCTTCGTACAATTACTAAACGACAGCATGTATCAACGTACCGCTCTTCTCTATCTTTTCTGTTAAGTCAAATTATTTATGATTCCAGACAGACGAACAACAGAGTACTCAATAATAGGTCAAAAATTGCTTTGTAAGCCACTTCTTTCGTGAATGAACTGCGTTTTCTTAGATTCTAAAAATCGGTAAGCAGCGTGGGAATAGTATAAGGAAGTGCTGTTTTTCAAACTGGACATACGGTAAATTAAATTTTGTATAGGAAACAGCTAAAAATGATACTTCGCTGCAAGAAGCCAATTTACAACAATCAAAATGTATCACAGTCTTCAATTAACATTCGTGGCAAGATAATTCAAGCTTCATCTTAAAAGACACTTAAGACATACACCTAGGATTGCATTGGATTTTTATTTGTGTTTCTATTTGTGTTTTGATTTTACACATAAACTTCAACTAATCCCAAATAAAGCATGCCTTGTGCACAACACCACATTCCTTTATCATTACCTTAAAGGTTCAAGGTGCAACCCAAGTGACAAGTGTGCAGGACACTAAGTTTAATACTAATTCTAAAGCAACAAGAACATTCGGGATGAGCTCGGTAAGACCATCCCTGACTTACATGACAGGAAGTAGACTAGCCTGTACGCATTGACTGCATTTATTTTAGGAGATCACCTGTAACTTAATTATCGAAAGACACAACTATGTACGAGACTACAGCTGAGAACGAGAACTCCGTGAAAGAAAGCAAAGTCCGGTCATCGTCTCCGCTCCTTTATCAATCACCACACAGTATCCATAAAACCACACTGATTACATTCATCGGACAAAGCCGTACCACTGAACACGATCAACCAACAAGAAGTGCCACGTCGTAACTGCTTGCAAGCTATGACTATTTACATAGAGCCGACTGGTTCTAGGGGTTCAGTCCGGAACCGCGCTGCTGCTACGGTCGCAGGTTCGAATCCCGTCTCGGGCATGGATATGTGTGATTTCCTTAGGTTAGTTATGTTTAAGTAGTCTAGGGGACAGGTGACCTCAGATGTTAAGTCCCATAGTGCTTAGAGTCATTTGAACCATTTACAGAGACAAAGAAGACTCACGTTGGCATTCAGGCATCACTTCCCATATAAAGCACCATAACGAAGCTTGCGTTGCTTCAGCCAGCACGCCGTCGTCCATACCCAGTAAAGTGAGCAGGCGAGAACAGTCACTTGCTGAGTGTTTACTGCGGTTTATTCGCGGTACCCTGAAGTTGCATCGTGCGAGGTGGTGCATTGCTTGGCACAGTGGACTCATATTCGGGAGGACGACATTTCAAACCCGCGTTCGGCCATCCTGATTCAGGTTTTCCGTGATTTCCAAAAATCGGTTAAGGCAAACGCCGGGATAGTACTTTTGAAAGGGCAGACTTCCTCCGCCATCCTTCCCTAATCCTATGGGACCGATGACTTCACTGTTGGTGCCCTCCCCCACACCAACCAACTAACCAACCGGAGTTGCAGCGCCTTCCTCGTTGTCCGGCGGTTGATACCTGCCAGCTGCACCATTCCAATCTCGCTCGCTTCCTCCTTCGTCGAAGAGTTTTCTCAGTGACAACAGTCCTCGCAGCGAGACGTCTCCGGAATCGATAGTCCGATCCCCTGCAAGAACTGCTCAGATTCTGCTAACGAATCTGTCTGCCATCTGCTTTTTCGGCAGTTTGTCTTTTGTGTCATTCCACTTCAGATCATTCCGGATGGTTACTGCCAGATATTTTACGGACTAATGTTCCCAGTGGTTTTTCAGCAATAGTGCAATCGAACAGAAGTTGATTTCCACATTATGTTACATGTACTTACGTTCAGGCTCAACTGCCAGTGCCTGCACGACTCATCGACCCTCTGCAAGTCGTTCCGAATTTCTCTACAGAACTTTCCTTCAGACAACACCCTCGTCTGCAAAAAAAAGATAGAGCTCCCGACGTAATCCACTGTGTTATTTATTAATGTCGTAAAGAAAAACACTGCCTTGGAGTGATCCTAAAATTGCACATACGTCACCCTATTTCATTGCGTTAATAATAACGTACTGAGTCTTATCTCTTAGAAAGTAATAAATATAGTCCCATATCTCGTCTAACAGTCGTTAATGTCGTATTGTGTTCTCTAACGAAGAATGGAATTTTCACTTTGCAGTGGAGTGTACTCTGAGATGGAACTTCCTGGCAGTTTAAAATCGTGTGCAGAACCTAGACACGGACTCGGGACCTTTGCCTTTTCCGGGCAACTGTTCTACCGACCGAGCTTCTCAAGCACGACTCACGCCCCTTGCTGACAGCTTTACTGCCTTCCAAACTTGACAAAAACTCCCCTGCGAAACTCGCAAGACTAGCAATCCTGAAAGAATTGTATTACTGAGACATGGCTTGGCCACAGCCTTTTTACTGGAGAACTTCTGCGAAATTTTGAAAGTAGGAGGTGAGGTACTGACGGAAGTAGAGCTATGAGGAAGAGTTGTGAGTCGTGCTTCGCTAGCTCTGGTGGCAGAGCACTTGCACACGAAAGACACAGGTTGTTCGGATCTCGGCCCGGTATACAGTTTTAATCTGTCGGGAAGTTTCAGAGTGGAACTACATTGAAAGAACACGCACCAACTCTGAGTCCCTTGCCTATGGAGCTTTGGGTTTTATTAACAGAGCGAGCTGATTGACATCAGCAACACAGTCATATATAAGTCCAAGAATCCTCCTTGAAAGCGGATCGTTGGCATCCTTAGTAGTTCAAGCGACCAAACGATGTACAACTTCTACAAGGAGCGCAAATTATTTCCCAATATCTCTACATTTTCACGTATATTATCCTCTCCCGATAGTTTGCACCAATCGAGCGATTGTAGTTGATTCTACTGTTGCGCGGTCAGTATTTATCACTTCGGCTTCCGTGTCGTAATTGGAAAGTGAAACGGTATCACTATCATTTCTCTCAGTTATCTTCCTTTTCTCTGCTGTTATGGTCACTGAGCGACTCAACAGATGACTACATCCGGTTACTGACTTCACGTGACACCAAAACTTCTTCTTCTTCGGTTTGTAAAATTTAAAAATTTAATTTGTGAATACATTGAACGCTTCTCGTATTGCGCTTCTTACGCTCATTTTGGCGTCGTTCAGTTTTTGCATGTGAACTAGATTTTCACTTCGCTTGAATCTCTGATGAATCTCCCTTTGGTTTCCTACCAACGTTGTAACACGGCTGTTGTCTCACAGCGGATCTCTCTACGCCTCATGACCTTATTCAGGGTTTACTGGTCGAAGGAGTATTATACAATATTTTTGAATTTTGTCCATATTTGCTCATCTTCGTCCTCAGAGCTGAATGTTTGATGTTGATTAGTGAGATACTCTGAAATCTCTGAAATAGTAAGTGCAAAATTAAGTGGATTACAGAAATCAAGGAAGATATGGATGAGCTACAGATTACATTGGAAGATCTAAGAAACAAAACAGACAAAATCAGGAAACTCACAGACAAACAAACTAGACTGCAAACGAGAATCAACAAACAGACAATAGGAAGAGTGATTTCTGATGAAGAAAGAAGGATGAGATCCGAGAGAATGAAGAAGTACTGGGCTGACAGGAAACTGAAAAAGTCATTGTATAAAGTTGGCTAGAGAGGCCCAATGAACTCCATAAAATGTAAATAAAACATATAAATAAATAGAGTTGTTCATGATGTTACTAGTTACATAAGGAGGAAAAGATAGTGAGTAAAGTAAACAGGCTCTATTTATTTCCTTATAAAAATTGTTTTATGTGTCTGTTTGTATACATTTTCAGTACCAAAAAATGTTGGCTTTGACATGTTATTTCACTTTGTTGTAAACTAAGTTTATTAAGTACTCCATTTAAATTGGATTTTTCATGTATTATTTTTCCTATTGTGCACTCAGTGAATCTTAATTACAACAATCGTAGAATAACTAATTTTTCTTTTTATTTCAGATAATAATTGTGCTATTATGCCAATGTTATTACGGCAAACATTTTACTAACACATATAAAGATTTTGAAGCGTTCGTCATTACTAAGAAAGTTTCCTACTGGCACTTGAAAATGTCATTATACCTTTTTTTTTTTTTTTTGACATGCAGTTCATGTTTCGCCAAATTGAGAGATAGCAGGCCACTCTCACTTCTCATTCAGTGTCATGCCGCTTAATGTTCTTAGGGAAGATGATCTTCATTAAGATCTGACTTCATACATCATGATGAAATTATGGGCAGTAGTTAATGCTCTTGCTTGTGTGCTCTAGTGAAGGAATAGTGGTAAGCTCTACCTGTGTTAAAGGAATAGGGTACCGTTTTAAACGACTGCAGCAAAAGCAGACGGTGACTGAGGGCCGAGGAGAGCGTTTTTTCCTGCGGAACCTGTGTGAAAACATTTGCGGAATGCCGAATTCCGCGGTCTCATTGTACAGACACGTTGGATGGCGCCTGTCGGTCGGGGGCCGCGTCCAGGTAGGCTGACTAACGCCAATGAGACGTCACCGCAGTAGGCAATGGGCTAAAATGTTTTCCTGAGATCCTTCACGTCCATGGTAGTCTACAGCTCGTGGTCTAGTGGCTAGCGTTGCTGCCTCTGGATCACGGAGTCCCAGGTTTGATTCCCGGCCGAGTTGGGGATTTTCTCTGCCCAGGGACTGGATGTTTGTGTTTTCCTGATCATTTCATCATCATCATAACCATTATGCGTGACAGTGGCTACAATGGACTGTGAAAAAAAATTGGGACTTTACACGGACGCTGATGATCGCGCAGTTGAGCGCTCCACAAACCAAACATCATCATCATTACATTCATGGTAACAGCTGTAGTCAAACCTACATCACTGGCTTCAGATTGACCGACAGCGACATTGGTGCCGACAGGTAACTGATTCTGAAAAGATTCATACTGATTTATTCACGCTCTTTGATACTCATGGTTTTAAAAACCAGTTAATTTCGTTCAGTGATAAACTTTCGGATCTGGCGTAAACAAAAAGAAAACGAAATATTAAAACATTCAACAGCGAGGATGTATAAGATTTAAGACACAATAACATTTTAGTGTAAAGTAAAAGTTTCACAGTTGAGAGGAAATAAATACAGATTTGACAAATAAGCAGGCATCTTGTAACCTCCCCCCTTCCTACTCGACCTACTGGATTAGCGATGTACCTAACCGGGATCGCAAATGTCTAATGAAATATTACAGTAAGTAAGGCTAACGCTACCGAAGGAAAACAGCACCGGTTAGTTGGAGGAAAGTGTACAACAGACCTCTCTGAAGTAATTATCTATTCTAAACATAATTTTAATACTGATAATAATTTTGAAATGGGTAGAATATACCGAATCGCTCACCAACAACACATGGGGGGGAAAGGGTACCACGTAATATTTAGTACAAAAATTACTGATAATACAAAGGAAATATTGATTAGCTAAAAAGTGGATAATTAAACAGTAACCTGCCCGCTAGTGCAATGAACCTCCAGAAACTTAAGAAAGGTGAAAAAAGAAATGAATCAGAAAGCATTCAGTTTGCAGTAAGTTATTCTGAAATACTAAATTTTGTATGTAAATTTAAATAAATGTAACTAAAACTTCGTTACGTAAAAAAAAAAAAAATACTTTCAGTAACCTCAGTGTAATGCAAAGCAAAATTTAGAAGGGGGCAAGCAATTTACTTTCGATTATTGAAAGACTGAATTGGATTTGCTTTAAGCAAATTGAGCATCTTATTTTACTTTTCAAATAACAACAACAAAATACAAATCAAGCCAGCAGAACTCACTCGCTAAGGTAAATACAGAATAAATGAAATCGCGCTCTCTGAAGTTGTTCTGTATCTTTAGTTATTAGTTTTGCCAGTGAAATTCTATGTTAGTTTAAGTGAATGAAGTTAATACTCAATATTACAAAATAGCTACGCCACTGTTATGAAACACAAGAATTAACTGAAACTGGTCATTATCAAACAAACGAATCTGGCCGTAAACAGTTAATCAGCTTTTATATTCTTACGACACTCGGCGACTCCTTGGAAAGGAAAGGGTCCGTGCCTGGTAATAACATTGACAGCATAGGTGCCCTACAAGTTTTAACTATTGTAGATTATGTTCAAGTAAGTCACACTTCGTGGAAGAAATGTCAGTGGGTAATGCCTCTATAGTCCCATATCTGTCACTTTACTGTCTTACGACGTTGTAGCTGTGCGGGCGAGGAAGAACATAGCCGATGACAATACTGAGCTGCCGCTGTTTTTGCTGCTGACGCTTGATGAGAACCCCGAGTCGTGTCCAGACACACGGGTAATGTCAGACAGGCAATAGTTAGAATTGTCTGCCCACTCTACCGTGCTCTCAATAGTTGCGGGTTGACGAATTACGCGCGCCTACACTGTCGCAATCATAGCAGCACACCGTGTCTCTGGGCGCGCCCAACAAACACTTCCTCAATCTTCCATGACTCAAGCTGCTCTGCCTCCTCTCTGCTCGCAACATCTACATCTACATTTATACTCCGCAAGTCACCCAATGGTGTGTGGCGGAGGGCACCTTACGTGCCACTGCCATTACCTCCATTTCCTATTCCGGTCGCGTATGGTTCCCGGGAAGAAGGACTGCCGGAAAGCCTCCGTGCGCGCTCGAATCTCTCTAATTTTACATTCGTGATCTCCTCGGGAGGTATAAGTAGGGGGAAGCAAAATATTCGATACCTCATCAAGAAACGCACCCTCTCTAAACCTGGCGAGCAAGCTACACCGCGATGCAGAGTGCCTCTCTTGCAGAGCCTGCCACTTGAGTTTGCTAAACATCTCCGTAACGCTATCACGCTTACCAAATAACCCTGTGACGAAACGGGCCGCTCTTCTTTGGATCTTCTCTATCTCCTCTGTCAACCCGACCTGGTACGGATCCCACACTGATGAGCAATACTCAAGTATAGATCGAACGAGTGTTTTGTAAGCCACCTCCTTTGTTGATGGACTACATTTTCTAAGGACTCTCCCAATGAATCTCAACCTGGCACCCGCCTTACCAACAATTAATTTTATATGATCATTCCACTTCAAATCGTTCCGCACGCATACTCCCAGATATTTTACAGAAGTAACTGCTACCAGTGTTTGTTCCACTATCATATAACCATACAATAAAGGATCCTTCTTTCTATGTATTCGCAATACATTACATTTGTCTATGTTAAGGGTCAGTTGCTACTCCCTGCATCAAGTGCCTATCCGCTGCAGATCTTCCTGCATTTCGCTTCAATTTTCTAGTGCTGCAACTTCTCTGTATACTACAGCATCATCCGCGAAAATGCTGCATGGAACTTCCGACACTATCTACCAGGTAATTTAAATATATTGTGAAAAGCAGTGGTCCCATAACACTCCCCTGTGGCACGGCAGAGGTTACTTAATCGTCTGTAGACGTCTCTCCATCGAGAACAACATGCTGTGTTCTGTTTGCTAAGAACCCTTGAATCCAGCCACACAGCTGGTCTGATATTCTGTAGGCTCTTACTTTGTTTATCACGCGACAGTGCGGAACTGTATCGAACGCCTTCCGGAAGTCAAGGGAAATGGCATCTACTTGGGAGACTGTATCTAATATTTTCTGGGTCTCATGAACAAATAAAGCGAGTTGGGTCTCACACGATCGCTGTTTCCGGAATCCATGTTGATTCCTACAGAGTAGATTCTGGCTTTCCAGAAATGACATGATACGCGATCAAAAAACATGTTCTAAAATTCTACAACTGATCGATGTCAGGGATATAGGTCTATAGTTTTGCGCATCTGCTCGACGACCCTTCTTGAAGACTGGGACTATCTGTGCTCTTTTCCAATCACTTGGAACCTTCCGTTCCTCTAGAGATTTGCGGTACACGCCTGTTAGAAGGGGGGCAAGTTCTTTCGCGTACTCTGTGTAGAATCGGATTGGTATCCCGTCAGGTCCAGTGGGCTTTCCTCTGTTGAGTGATTTCAGTTGCTTTTCTATTCCTTGGACACTTATTTCGATGTCAGGCATTTTTTTTTTCGTTTGTGCGAGGATTTATAGAAGCAATTGCAGTGCGGTCTTCCTCTGGGCTTTGGAAAAAGGTGTTTAGTATTTCAACTTTACGCGTGTCATCCTTTGTTTCAATGCCATCATCATCCCAGAGTGTCTGGATATGCTGTTTTGAGCCACTTACTGATTAAACGTAAGACCAGAACTTCCTAGGATTTTCTGTCAAGTCGGTACATAGAATTTTACTTTCGAATTCAGTGAACGCTTCACGCATAGCCCTCCTTACGCTGACTTTGACATCGTTTAGCTTCTGTTTGTCTGAGAGGTTTTGGCTGTGTTTAAACTTGCAGTGAAGCTCTCTTTGCTTTCGCAGTAGTTTCCTAACTTTGTTGTTGAACCACGGTGGGTTTTTCCCGTCTCTCACAGTTTTACTCGGCACGTGCCTGTCTAAAACGCATTTTACGATTGCCTTGAACTTTTTCCATAAACACTCAACATTGTCAGTGTCGGAACAGAAATTTTCGTTTTGATCTGTTAGGAAGTCATCTGCCTTCCATTACTCTTGCTAAACAGATAAACCTTCCTCCCTTTTTTTATATTCCTATTTACTTCTACATTCAGGAATGTTTCAACGGCCTTATGATCACTGATTCCCTGTTCTGCGCTTACAGAGTCGAAAAGTTCGGGTCTGTTTGTTATCAGTAGGTCCAAGATGTTATCTCCACGAGTCAGTTCTCTGTTTAATTGCTCGAGGTAATTTTCGGATAGTGTACTCAGTATAATGTCACTCGATGCTCTGTACCTACCACCCGTCCTAAAGATCTGAGTGTCCCAGTCTATATCTGGTAAATTGAATTCTCCACCTAAGACTATAACATGCTGAGGAAATTTATGTGAAATGTATTCCAGACTTTCTCTCAGTTGTTTTGCCACTAATGCTTCTGAGTCTGGAGGTCGGTAAAAGGAGCCAATTATTAACCTAGCTCGGTTGTTGAGTGTAACCTCCACCCATAATAATTCACAGGAGCTATACGCTTCTACTTCACTACAGGATAAACTACTACTAACAGCCACAAACACGCCACCATCGATTGTATGCAATCTGTCCTTTCTAAACACCGTCTGTGCCTTTATAAATATTTCGGCAGAATTTATCTCTGGCTTCAGCCAGTTTTCCGTACCTATAATGATTTCAGCTTCGGTGCTTTCTATCAGTGCTTGAAGTTCCGGTACTTTACCAACGCAGCTTCGACAGTCTCTCCATACGCAAAGACAAACAACGGCACAGCTACTGCCATTTCGTCGTTGCCATCGATACATTTAAATAAAGTTCTCTTGGCTGTTGCCCATCAATTTACACTATTTTCATTATAATTACAATCAATTATATAAAATCAGGAATAAGTACATTATTACATCGATTACGTATTAAATATAGTTTCTGTAATAAAGCTTACAGACTCAGAATCAGAAATACAGTACAAGCTATGAACGGATATTAAGCAGCGAAACGTTTTGGATGATGCAGAAGGAGTTTTATCTACATTTTTGGAGTTACAATCTGCACCACAAATTGACTATCTACATAACCGACACAAACCAAATAAAAGCGGTCAAAATTAAAATCTATTCAAAACAACAGTTCATTAAAATCCGTGTCGTGACCGCTCAGTTTGTATGATAGGAAACATCATACACATGTATGTCAATTGATGTCGATACAAATTTAGTACAACATACAGCGCGCACAAAATAACTTGGCTCTAGCGCACATAAGCTCCTCGTTCTGAGAGCTGAGCGCTTCCATCCGCTTGTTCCAAAGCAGCAGCCGCCTCAGCTGGCTGTCACTTAGTGATCTGTGCACTGAAAATCTTATCGTTGCTGCCTCTTCACTATGTAGCATGGCACCGCAGTCTTCACGCACCACAGATGCACGAAAAGTTCTCCATAATGAAGTGAGTGCGATTATACGCAGTGTCAACAAATTTATGTCAGAAGAGGCAAGAGAGGAAGGAAAACTCATTAAACAGTTTGCTTATGGGTGTTGAAGGATCTATAACTAAATCCCCTTCATTCTTTTGTTAAATGATATGGGTTTATCTCCTTTCATGCAACGATAGCTGTTAATAATTACTCACTCTGATGTTATTTTGCCATTTGATGGGATTAATTTTCAGAACGTTAAATTTCGTTTCAGTAAAAGGACATGGTTTTGAGACTCAGTGAGGAGATAATCACTAATCTTTTCTGAATTAGAGTAATGTAACGCGGGTCGTTGCTGAATAAAATACACTTGAACACGACGAGGTAAATTTTGTAACCACCCTACTTACGCATTGCTACCAGCGTCTATGGTTGTATACATAGTGCATGCATGTATTATATGAGGCAATTAATGCAGACAAAATTTATTTATATAAGTGGTTAGAATTTTGTGTTTGGGCAAGAATACGAACAACGTCACCAAAAGAACAAAAAAAAATGGTTCAAATGGCTCTAAGCACTATGGAACTTAACAGCTGAGGTCATCGGCCCCCTAAACTTAGAACTACTTAAACTTAACGACATCACACACATCCATGCAGGATTCGAACCTGCGACCGTAGCAACAGCGCGGTTCCGGACTGAAGCGCCTAGAACCGCTCGGCCACCACGGCTGGCTCACCAAACAACAGAAGGCTCGACGTGACTCAAAACATCTTTAATAATAGAGCCGCAATAACCCTCGATCATTTGGACATATAACTTACCATATAAGAAGTAAAAAAAAATTTCGTCATATCGTCTGATTAATTATTTCTGAAAGTAATAACAATTACATAGCTAAGTGATAGGCTATCGGTGTAGCGCATTTATTTCACCGGAATTTGGTAAACATTTTTCTAAATCCATTGTCGCATAAGCATGACTTCATTTCGAACGACCGTTTTCGACACATTTCAGGTCTTGAAAATTTTTGTTAAAAAACTTGTTCATTGCGAGTTGGAACCTCACGCTAGTTGTCACGTTAGTGGATAAAATATCGCAACTTATTCAAAGGTTTGTCAGTAGGTTTGTATAATCCGCTACACGTTACCCGCTAAAGTTACAGGTCGTCGTCAGGTTCCATCTCACAATGAACACGTATTTCTTACACAAAATTTCAAAAACCTGAAGATGGCAGCAAAATTTGTTGGAACCGGTTTTCAAAGTAAAGAAATATCTTTGCTATTTTCGGTTTAGAATTCTATTTAACGAGTAAGACAGTCGCTTCTTCTCATTTCTAAATGAGAGAAAATTCGATTCATAGAAATTACAAATGGCGCTGATGTGGGCGGTAAAAATATCTGAATTACAGTTAGCTAAAAATAACGAAAAGAAGATGGGAGGATGCAGTTTATTCCGTGTTTACAGAGTGTTACAAAAAGGTATGGCCAAACTTTAGGAAACCTTTCTCACACACAAAGAAAGAAAATATGTTATGTGGACATGTATCCGGAAACCATTACTTTCCATGTTAGAGCTCATTTTATTACTTCTCTTCAAATCACATTAATCATGGAATGGAAACACACAGCGACAGAACGTACCAGCGTGACTTCAAACACTTTGTTACAGGGAATGTTCAAAATGTCCTCCGTTAGCGAGGATACATGCATCCACCCTCCGTCGCATGGAATCCCTGATGTGCTGATGCAGCCCTGGAGAATGCCGTATTGTATCACAGCCGTCCACAATACGAGCACGAAGAGTCTCTACTTTTGGTACCGGGGTTGCGTAGACAAGAGCTTTCAAATGCTCCCATAAATGAAAGTCAAGAGGGTTGAGGTCAGGAGAGCGTGGAGGCCATGGAATTGGTCCGCTTCTACCAATCCATCGGTCACCGAATCTGTTGTTGAGAAGCGTACGAACACTTCGACTGAAATGTGCAGGAGCTCCATCGTGCATGAACCACATGTTGTGTCGTACTTGTAAAGGCACATGTTCTAGCAGCACAGGTAGTATGAAATCATGATAACGTGTTCCATTGAGCGTAGGTGGAAGAACATGGGGCCCAATCAAGACATCACCAACAATGCCTGCCCAAACGTTCACAGTAAATCTGTTTTGATGACGTGATTGCACAATTGCGTGCGGATTCTCGTCAGCCCACACATGTTGATTGTGAAAATTTACAATTTGATCACGTTGGAATGAAGCCTCATCCGTAAAGAGAACATTTGTACTGAAATGAGGATTGACACATTGTTGGATGAACCATTCACAGAAGTGTACCCGTGGAGGCCAAGCAGCTGCTGATAGTGCCTGCACACGCTGTACATGGTACGGAAACAACTGGTTCTCCCGTAGCACTCTCCATACAGTGACGTGGTCAACGTTACCTTGTACAGCAGCAACTTCTCTGACGCTGACATTAGGGTTATCGTCAACTGCACGAAGAATTGCCTCGTCCATTGCAGGTGTCCTCGTCGTTCTAGGTCTTCCCCAGTCGCGAGTCATAAGCTGTAATGTTCCGTGCTCCCTAAGACGCCGATCAATTGCTTCGAACGTCTTCCTGTCGGGAGACCTTCGTTCTAGAAATCTGTCTTGATACAAACGTACCGCGCCACGGCTATTGCCACGTGCTAATCCATACATCAAATGGGCATCTGCCAACTCCATATTTGTAAACATTGCAGTGACTGCAAAACCACGTTCGTAATGAACACTAACCTGTTGATGCTACGTACTGATGTGCTTGATGCTAGTACTGTAGAGCAATGAGTCGCATGTCAACACAAGCTCCGAAGTCAACATTACCTTCCTTCAATTGGGCCAACTGGCGGTGATTCGAGGAAGTAAAGTACATACTGACGAAACTAAAATGAGCTCTAACATGGAAATTAAGCGCTTCCGGACACATGTCCACATTACATCTTTTCTTTATTTGTGTGTGAGGAATGTTTCCTGAAAGTTTGGCCGTACCTTTTTGTAACACCCTGTATACGACAAAGTGATAGATACAGATGTTTCATACTATACGACTGTACTTATAAACTGGTACGGATAAAGTACGAGAAATGTAGCTACGACAATCATTTTTCATATATACGTTCTGAGAAAGAAAGAAACGACGTACCACGTGCCACGATCGAATTATCCGAGTGGGGCGGAAATCGGTAGACGTGATGTGCATGTGCATAGAAAGCAATCGTTATGACTTTAGAAAAACTGGGTGATTCATTCAAGAGAAAGAGCTTCACAAACTGAGCTGGTCAATAATGCGTTGGTCCACCTTCTGGCCGTTACGCGGGCAGCTTGGCATTGACTGATAGAGTTGTTGTATGACCTCCAGAGGGATATCGTGCCAAATCCTGTTTAGCGGGTGCGTTACATCGTCAAAATCCCGAGCTGCACGGAGGAGTTTGCCCAAAATGCATCAAACGTTCTCAATTAGGGAGAGATCCGGCGACCTTGCTGGCCAAGGTAGAGTTTGCCAAGCACGAAGAAGCAGCGAGAACGCACGCAGTGTGAGGATGGTCATTATCTTGCTGAAATGTGAACTCAGTATACCTTGCAACGAAGGGCAACGAAACGGAGCGTAGAATATCGTCGATGTGCGCTGTATCGCTGATGGCAACCAAGGGAGTCCTGCGATGAAAATAAATCCTTGTTATCAGGCCGTATAGCGGGCGACTGAATGATATCACACCGGGGAGTCTCCAGACACTTCTTCGGCTTGGAATCTAATTAGCTAGAGTAGAATTGTCTTCAGTTATGAGTCCCGACTTTATATTTGCCTCGATGACCAACGATGGGATACCAAATTGACTGACGCCCGCCATATGGCGCGACAACCAGCAGTGATGTTCTGAGGAGCCATATCCTTTCATAGTAGGACTCCTTTGGTGATATCAGCGCCACCCTTACGGCACAGCGGTACGTCGACGATATTCTACGCCCCCTTTGATACTCTTCATGACAAGCCATCCTGGGTTTACATTTCAATAATACAATGCACGCACGTGTGCAAAGGGTGTCTCCGTTGCTTGTCTTCGTGCTTACCAAACCTGACCTTGGCCAACAACGTTGACGGATCTCTCCATAATTTGGAAAGTTTGGAGCATTATGAACAGAGCCTTCCAATCTTTTCAGGGTTCCGACGATCTAACGCACCAACCGATCAGAATCTGGTACAATAAATTTCAGAAGGACATCCAACAACTCTGTCAACCAATTACAAACCGAATAAGTGCTTGTACAAGGGCCAGAGGTGGACGAACGAGTCGCTGACTTGCACAACTGTTGAATCTCTTTCTCCTCTATGTTTTCTGAAATTGTTATCATTTGTTTGTCAAATGGCTCTGAGCACTATGCGACTCAACTTCTGAGGTCTTCAGTCGCCTACAACTTAGAACTACTTAAACCTAACTAACCTAAGGACATCACACACATCCATGCCCGAGGCAGGATTCGAACCTGCGACCGTAGCGATCGCTCGGTTCCAGACTGCAGCGCCTAGACCCGCACGGCCACTCCGGCCGGCCATTTGTTTCGCATCCATGGATTTCCGTTCCATTTGTACTATTCCCTCTTGCTGTTTGAGAGAGCATATTAGATCATCTGATAGTTTTTGAAAATCAGTTTCAACTGCCAGTTATTCCACATGCACAATAAAGAAAGAGGGAACATTCCGCACAACGATTCTCTGCCTCAGATATGACGCAGAAGAAGGTGAATAAAATTTTGTTTTTAGACGACACTGACAGACAGCCTGTCAGGCTCATTAGCAGTAGCTTACAAGTTATGCGATACACACGCACAGGCTTCAGCTATCGAACTGCATCTTCCATACCTCGCGGCTCCCTAATTGAGCCCCCAGCACTAACTTCGTCCGCTCCTCTACTGCGCCCTCTGCGCAGTTACGTGCCGACTTACTTTGTATGTAATCTGAGACTGTGAAAATATTTTTTTTTTATTTAACCGCGGCCTACCCTAAGAGAATTTTTTTCCTTTCCATTTTTATCATCCATACGTGTTTCAAAGTGTAGGTGGCATCTTCCGTGGAATGCGTTCCTATTTCTGTAAATGCATCATATAAATTTCAGCCCACAAACTGCAACATATGCGTTTATTCTGTAATGATGGTCCGCTTGTTGATAACTCATTTAAGACTTGGGTTTGCAGAATTATTTTCTTTTACGCACATTATTCCTTGATCTACATCCGCATCTGCATGGTTACTCTGCAATTCACACTTAAGTGCCTGGCAGAGGGTTATTCGAACCATTTTCATACTACTTCTCTACCATTCCACTCTCGAATGGCGCGTGGGAAAAAGGAACACCTAAATCTTTCCGTTAGATCTCTGATTTCTCTTGTTTTATTATGACGATTATTTCTCCCTACGTATGTGGGTGTCAACAACTATTTTCGCATTCGTAAGAGAAAGTTGGTGATTGAAATTTCGTAAACAGGTCTCGCCGCAAAGAAAACCGGCTTTGTTTTAGTGTCTGCCACCCCAACTCGCGTATCAGTGACGCTCTCACCCCTGTTGCGGGATAACACGAAACTAGCTGCCCTTCTTTGCACTTTTTCGATGTCCTCCGTCAGTCTTACCTGGTAGGGATCCAACACCGCGCAGCGATATTTCGTGTCATCTGAAATGTAATTAGAAATCTTAAGTTTCTATGTTCAAAGAATAATTTTTCTATAAAGTTCCTGAGAGTAACTGTAGGGCCCGTAGTCACATTGTTCGTCATATTGTGCGTCATTGGTAGGCTTACCCACGTAAATTTAGACAGTGTTATGGCTATGTTGTTGCCTAGAACAGCAAGTCTCAGTAACAAAACAAATTAGAAAAAAATTACAGCGCCACACTTATCGAAATATGTCACGTCAATGTCAGCTTTTCACTTCGTCTTCAGGTTCGTGTACAACATGAGTTTCTACAATGTGGGGATCAGAAATTATCATATTTGGTGTTTTGTGTGTGTGTGTGTGTGTGTGTGTGTGTGTGTGTGTGTGTGTGTGTGTGTGTTGGAGAGAGAGAAAGAGAGAGAGAGAGAGAGAGAGAGAGAGAGAGAGAGAGAGAGCAAGCAGACAGTTTGAATAGTTACAAAAGTCACTTGTGATTCGGAAACGTGGAAGAACCGTACCAAAAACTCTGAATGTTACGAAGATACTTACTTGAAATGAGAGCCGCTTTACTGAAGTGTTATATTCCGTTTTTTGGGTTACGTCTGTTGACATATATAGCTTGAAATTTTGTTATCGTTGACTTTTTTCTCGATTTGCGATACAGTTTGTTGTGTAGCCGAAATTTTTATATAACTTCTCTTCCGTTTCGCCGTTGATGTTTCGCCATTGTTGTTTAGTCATCAGGAAGAATTCATAATACAAGATGAGAAGCAACATGTCAAATTCAGAACTGTGTACTCCTAACCAGAGTTAAGCTTTTCATCACAGCAGAATATAATTATTTACGAACCCAGGGCGCGCTTGCCGTACATTGCCAGTGGTGCGCATGTAACTGTGGAGCATTTGTTATTTGCTCGAGCGCTCCATACTTTCGAGAATCTACATCACTGTTGATGAGAAAACCGCCATTAAAACGTCAGAATTCTGTCTCTCATTCGCAAAAAAGCTTCAGCAACCTCTAAAATTCACGGGCTGTGCTTAGTTCCTGTGGCAGCAAAACACTGCACCGCCAGGCTTCCCCACCGCTAGTAGTCACCGCGAATGTATATTGTACGCTGCCAGCGGACTCGTAACTTTAGTAAGAGCACATGACGTTGCCGAGTTTCATTTCCGGGCCGCATTCGAGTATGTGTGTGTGTGTGTGTGTGTGTGTGTTTGTTTGTGTGTGTGTGTGTGTGCTAGTGAGTGTTTGGCCATGGGTGACCGCCGGCGGCGTATATAAGCCGAATTCCTTTTTTATAATGAAACATGTCCGATTTCGTAATGAAATATTTAATTATATCTCGGGAAACGTTGTTATAAAATGTACCGTAGTGTTGGATGACAGGAACACAACTCAGTTCGCACTGGCGTCGTGTCTGCTGCAAGAATCACAGCAGTGCAAAGAGCACAGGACCAAATTACCAAAATTACCAACCACACTCTAACTCAGCGTCAGTTTCGGAGAAAACTGCAGAAGAGGCGTGTAGAGGCGTAGTAAAGAGGGATCGGTATCTGAGCACCCAGTAATATTAATTCCAACACCAGCATCGAATATACGGCAGATACTTGGTTTGTTTACTTAGTGTATAGTGTAGCAGCGGAGCTCACGGAAACTCTTCTCGTATCGCGTTGGCGATACTGGACTATTAAGATCTGCCACACAACATTATAGGTGCATATCTTTTTCATGAACTTTGCATTGCGTTTCACTTTCTGAGAACAACGGTTTTGGATGTTGTATTGCCTTTAATGACATGATAGTAGTCGACTGAAACTCATTGCGTGGCTTTCTGACAAGCACTCTACTACTTGGCGAAAAGTGGATGATAAATAGCTTAGACAAGATGAGAATTAAAGCTCTTAAAGTGTGGTACTGCAGATAATTGCCGAACATTACTTCCTAATATTA
The DNA here is from genome assembly GCF_023864345.2 of Schistocerca serialis cubense. Classification (NCBI taxonomy): domain Eukaryota; kingdom Metazoa; phylum Arthropoda; class Insecta; order Orthoptera; family Acrididae; genus Schistocerca; species Schistocerca serialis. Next base: position 400,753,840 of record NC_064645.1, read on the forward strand.
ATGAGAAGATGTAATTGGAAGAAGTAACATTTATGGCACAACATCACTAACAGATGAAGCGGTTGATAGGACACTTCTTGAGGCATCATGGATCGTGAAATTTGCTGTCGATGGAAGTGGACGGGGTGGGAAATGAGTTGAGGGACCAAGTCTGTAGATCGAGACCGGGGCTCGGACAATCCAGATGACGATGTTAGATGTGTGATTGCCACAGATGAATGCTGTTTGTCTCTGTAAGACTCTGAGACCAATGAGGGAATCAAGCATAGGAAAGATGTAGATTGATCAACACTGAAAATGGTGAAAGTCCGACCATCGTCAGGCAAGGTGATGCTGAGAGTGTTTTGGGACTGATGTAGGTGCAGTACCGAAATATTATGTTCGTAAGGTGTGAAAAGTCGCAGGAGAGCACTATCGAAATATTCTGATATGGCTGAGGAAGGGAAGCTGTCCAACAGGTGGTTTTTGCTCAACGACTATACACTGGACAAAGTCACACATGTTGGTTATAAATTTTGCATTATCTCTTCCCCTCCCCCCCCTCTTCATATTGTTTCAACATAGCACTAAATGGCTTCTTTCACATTAATCACGTGAATAAACTACGGTATGGCAGGCATCTCCGGAGTGATGACCAAATAATTTTCCAGGCGGTATGTTTCCTCAGCAACCAGAATGTAGCCTTCTATAACCGAGGTATCCTTCAAGTCATCCGTCTCTGGGAAAACTATAGCGCATTGAAGGGAAAATATTAGAGATGGACTGACACCATCACCAATTTTCAGGGTTGCAGCTTGATTTTTTTGGTGGTGATAATTAAAACCTTATGAAAACGTCCCACCTAATCTCATCCCCAGCGATCCTCCAAGACCGCAAGAGTTCAAACACACGGCCACCAATCCCACAGTTTCGTAGTCGGTACCTAATACACGGGCAGTATCCACCAGCCGTGCTCATGCTCAGTACCAACTGCAGCCACGAACTGTGGTCACTTAGTGTTAATGCTCTCCTGACCGCAAGAAACTTTCAAAAGTGGCAGACCAGTCTCAAGATAACGTTGTTTGTGTTCGTAGCTACTCCCTTTCTTATTCTGATTGTCTACTGCCCATAGAGCTGTGCTACATCTTTGGTCTGCACTTTGGGTTAACCTTGCGAACCTTTCTGCCGTGCTACAATCAAATTACATTTCCTTACGACGAACTTGTAGTCTGCTTCGGGGACTGTCATTGACACTTGATTAATTAGGTTTGTCTTATATTATAGTTCAATTAAAGTTCAAAAAAGTTCAAAAACAGTTCAAAGGCTACTTATCACAGTTCTCATGCATTTCTCTAGTCATTTACAGTTCACTCGAATCACAGTCCTTACACAGTTCGCTGGTCACTTACAATTCACAGTTCTCACTAGTAAAATCCAGCCTCATGATTCCAAAGCACTTCGACTTCAAACATTATCTTCATGAAATGTTACTGATCTTACTTGTACTAAGATTGCACTAGATGTGAGGTGCCTATTTGCTTCCACTTCTCTGAGTGGAATGCATAAGTTCTAATTAATGTTCACCAACCTGCAGTCTTCTACAGTTTTTGTCCCCTGCACAGAAAATAGCATGTAGGTGATGAATCCGTTATCTTTAGGCTGTAAGAAACTCTTAGCGAAGAATTGACATTACGTGAATTATTAAATTTCCAATTAGTCTTTGTATTTGCGATGCCACTCGCTTTTTATTGGCAGAACACGAGAAAGTGCACAATTACATTCCACTTCAGAATCACAAATAATTTCCATTCCGTAACAAAATAATGAACTGCATATTTTCGTAATTACTATCACACTGTTCTCAGTTAAGTGTTCTTTTAACCATACATTGCTAATTAAGTCTTGACGGATACCGACCACAGCAGACAACACGTCTGTCCTCCAAGACTGTTGAACCAGCTATATTTTACGAACAAGACATTGAAAATTCAGTCTTAACTGATAGTGCAGCAGACAACGTGTCCGTCCACCGAGACTGCCGAACCAGTTCTGATCTTACAGCTGAGCCACTTTCGCCCGCCATCCAAGTTAAGCGTGATCCGAAGATGGTTCAAATGGCTCTGAGCACTATGGGACTCAACATCTGAGGTCATCAGTCCCCTAGAACTTAGAACTACTTAAACCTAACTAACCTAAGGACAGCCACACATCCACGCCCGGGGCAGGATTCGAACCTGCGACCGTAGCGGTCAGGCGGTTCCAAACTGAAGCGCCTAGAACCTCACGGCCACCCCGCCCGGCGATCCGAAGATCTCCGAAGTGCTTTGCTGCCTTTTCATTTAGCAGTTGTTTATGACTCTGTTGGTTACTAATATTTGTGAAATAATGGAATTTTAGCATGCTTTTGAGAAGTGCTTTAATTTGAAATGTAAGTAAATATACTGCTTAGTTTGTCTAATATTAATAACAGAAGATTATAATTTTGGCACGCAACTTTCGAATGCAGCAACCAATCGCAGAGAAAGACCACAATGTAGGTGATTTTTCTCATGGTATCCATACCAAACAAACCACCTGTCATCAGTATCTCACACCACATTACATCATCTTGCCACTGCTGCTGTAGTATGTCAAACACATAACACACCTTACACTGAATCCTTGAAACAATTCCAGCTAGCTAAATATGTCACAGAACAGAGTTACGTGAAAATGTACGAATTTTATTGATAGGGAAGGCGACCAACAAACCAACATCTCATGAAGATAAACCTCTAAGCCTCACCCTAGTACCTGCATGGAAGTAATTTCCCAGACACAAGCTACGATACGAGTTCTGGGGGATGGAGAATACTTATGGTGGCAACGCCTGTACCATACAAGTCAGCAGATCCAGAGGACTGCATAGACTGCTGCCAAAAGCAGCCCTTGTCCCTGCTTTTAACGATGATCCTTCGGAAAGCATTTTTACAGGAGTGTGGCGGGAGATTCCGGATAAAACTTCCAGAGAAACCCAACTGAAAACATTGGTGGCTCACTGTAGCCACCTGTGTTAAAATTCGCATGGAAGAAAAAGTTGTTGCCTTAGTATTACATAGCAAAAGTTAAACACTGTTATGCGAAAGAAACGACGCCTGTGATAGGCTGCAAAAACTCCAGTGGGTGGAGTTAAAACAAGTACGAATTCTCTGATATAGGCAAATTGCAGACAGAGTAATTCACCTCTTCTCTTGCAGGAAATTGTCGAGTGTTTGAGCAAGGTGAGCCGCGAGGGATTAGCCGAGCGGTCTAAGGCGCTGCAGTCATGGACTGTGCAGCTGGTCCCGGTGGAGGTTCGAGTCCTCCCTCGGGCATGGGTGTGTGTGTTTGTCCTTAGGATAATTTAGGTTAAGTAGTGTGTAAGCTTAGGGACTGATGACCTTGGCAGTTAAGTCCCATAAGATTCCACACACATTTGAACATTTGAGCAAGGTGACTCACGCCATGCTGAGACGATTGTGAGAGTCATTATGGGAACACTTGTTCACATGCTAGTCTTAACACTTAAGGAATTAAAGTGCAAAGTCCCCTAGTATGGAGAATCACACCGAGCACTGACAGTTAGCACTTGCAAGTGATTTGAAGGCCACAATGTGCGCACTATTCGAGCCAAATAGCGCTTACCATGCCAGTTAACTTAGCTAGGGAATAACTAGGAGTCTCAGGTTCACCAAACATGTAGGAAATGTATTAGACTGGTGTTTAACAGTCGAGAGAGTTTTTGAATAGATTGTCAGGTTCACAGCTCGCGCCAACAGCCGCCTCTGCCGCCGCCGACGCAAGCTAAAAACGCATGCTCATGCTATGCCAGCAAGTGATATTCAATTGACACTCAGAACTGTGGTTGTCTCCATCACTCCCAATTTTTTTATATTTAGCCATGACCTGTAGTTAAATATGTTCACGATTGTTGGGCTTAATTGAAGCAGAAGCGGGAGATATTTGTTCTAACGGAAAGGCTTGATCAGCCACTGCAGGTTGCTTTAGACTCTGTAATTACTGAACTGTTCTAATTGTGCAATTATCTTTTCAGTGTTAGTTACGTATCCTATACAGACACCATTCGGTTTGGGTATTTTCATTGTGCATTTTAGCGTAATTGATATCTCTGGCCCTAATTGCATTTAATTTTTTTGTATTTTTATCGACCCCCAGACATGGTCATCAACCACCTTACCATTAAAGAACCTTACGATGTTCAGGAATTTCGCTTCATAGTTATAAACACACAGTACCGATACTTTAACCAGTATTTTACCATCCTGTAAGTAATTCTGCTAACATTACTATATCAAGTGAAACTTAGAGAAAAATAAACCATAATAACGAAAATCTAAGATTTTCATTTTTGCTAACATGTAGTTACGCCTGAACCCATACACTAATTTCTGTTAACAATAATGTCCCCTTACAGGGAGTGTAATGAAACTGTCATTGAGATCATTGTCTGATTACATCACTGTCTGTACTGCTGCACTTTTCTGAGCCCTGCATATGTGAAATGGTATCTTCCTACCTTGCAGGCTGTAGGTTCGACACCAAATTACTAAAACACTCACAGAGCATCATTGCACAACTTTGGTACGAAGATAGACCAGAACCAGTCTCACAAGTGTTACACTGCCCTCGCAACTGCTCTAAGAAGAGCTACTTGTGAAAGGTTCCCTCTACTACTTCAGTTTAACACTACATGCAACGGATTTATTTGCGGAACCTTTGCATAAATGCCCTAACTTGAAAGCTATGTCAACTCTTCTTGGCCCAATAACTGACATTCAAAAACATAGTAAAATCATTAAACTAAATTTCTTTTTTCAACAGATAATAAAATAAAATAATGAAAGCTTTGTCCACTCTTGCGGAAAGCATGTTCCGACTCAAATTTGAATTTTATATAACAAATGTTTTATTCCTTAAGCATTTCAGACAATCATAAGAAGAAAAAAATCCACTTCTTTAACTAAATCTTATCGCATCTGATCTTCACACAGCATGAAATTTGCATCAGATTCCACAATGTAAATTAAACGCATCTGACTTTCTTATTAACAATGTAAAATTTAACGCATCTGACTTTGTATTTAAATTTATCGTTAACGCATCTGACTTTTTTTACTAAAACTATGGTCTCGTACAGAATGGTATCTCTTATTACCACAAATGCAGACTTTTGGATCGGAAGAAAAGGATCTTCCACAAATGCATGCATTAATCAACAAGCACACACAATAACTGCACCGACATATGCACAGGAGACTCGTAAAGTTCGAGCCGTTAGGAGTTCCTATATTCACCATTCAGTAACTATCTCTACTCAAAATCATATCACCGAAAACCAAAATTATCACATATAAATTCCACGCCTATTTCACAATTCACTTTAATAGCCACTATTGTGCTCCTGCCTACTCCCGACACAAATTCACTCACTGAAATAAGAAATCCCTTCCAAAATTACACATTCAAAATACACACACTGAAGTTGAACTACTTACTTTGTTGTAGCCATAGTTCACAGCTACGTTGTCCGTCTACTAATCTCTTTCCTCGCTTTGCAGTATTAATTATTCCTAAAATTTCCACACATGACTCTACATCCAAATAAACATGAATAAGCAAGCATTATCTTCACTTGGTTTGCTAAAATTTGACACACGCTTTCACTTGAGATATCCCATGTCGCTAGCAAAGGATCCACGATACTAAATTTTTCAAGAGTGCAGACATGTAAGAAAATTGAAAAATTATAACAGTACCTAATTTCACACGCATATTTAATGTAATAGCACACTTCCTACTTACATGCTTCAGGTCCCTAGCACTCGTGCCTCCACTAGCTATAAGATTCTTGATCAGGACCACGTGGTGAGTGCCAGGTGTAAGACTAGGTAAACTGTCACACGCACTTAAATATTTCATTTTTCCTAATGAACTTGCTTGCTCAACAAATTAAGATTAAATTATTCATCGCAAAATTGTTATAAAACCCCAAAACTGCGAATTACTATCACAAAGCAAAGCAACATTTCTACATCACCGACTTTTACACATTACCTACCTAAATAAATTTCGTTCCCCCAAAATATTAATATTACTTTACGTCTAGCTGCAAGAAAAGGATTGCTCACGTAATGTGAAACCATTAGTCATAAATATAGCACATTTTCCACACTGAAATAGAGCATCGCTCGGCCCATCTCAGAAAAGTGTCCTCTCTCGTCCAAGTCTTCAGCAGCAGCTTCTCGACTCGGACCCACGCTACTGTTCTGCTCGCCTGACCGCTCATGGTGGGGGTGGCTCCCAACCAATCATCAGCTCAGAATTTCCCCGGCTTAAAGTTGCCGGTCAAGCCTCCCTCCTACACAATGGGAAAGATCCCGCGGTTTGCCTCCCAAAGGCTGAAACGTAAGTTCTGCAGACTATCCAACTTTCCAACACCTCGCTACAGCTAAAAAGCTGAAGTTTCAGAGGTTCCATAATCGCTGCCTATCGACTAGTTGTTTTCTTTCATACATCTACAATTGCTAAATGTCGTTCGATCTTTATTCTATGCCCAAACATTCTTCCTGCAATTATTTTCATACATTCATTTCTCTCTCCCTCCTGCTGTGGACTCAATAGAACAAGGAAATATTGGAAACAGAGGACGTTCTTAACTTATTCAGTCAATAAAAACAGTTCGATTACTCTGGTCATTCTTTTATAACTTAGTGTTGGTATGCAGACACCGACTAAGTCTGTGCTAAGTAAATTAAATGATATTATGACGATCAAAAAACGACATTATTACGATCAAACTCGTGTTTTCAGAAGAACACGACCATCAATTCTATTAAATATTATTACATTATTAACCATATAAGGGAGAGTTGCCATTGCCGAAGACAATGGCCACCTCTTACCTGTACCTGAATATGACAGCTGCAAAGCCAGATATACAGGGTGATTCAAAAAGAATACCACAACTTTAAAAATGTGTATTTAATGAAAGAAACATAATATAACCTTCTGTTATACATCATTACAAAGAGTTTAAAAGGTTTTTTTTCACTCAAAAACAAGTTCAGAGATGTTCAATATGGCCCCCTCCAGACACTCGAGCATTATCAACCCGATACTCCAACTCGTTCCACACTTTCTGTAGCATATCAGGCGTAACAGTTTGGATAGCTGCTGTTATTTCTCGTTTCAAATCATCAATGGTGGCTGGGAGAGGTGGCCGAAACACCATACCCTTAACATACCCCCATGAGAAAAAATCGCAGGGGGTAAGATCAGGGCTTCTTGGAGGCTAGTGATGAAGTGCTCTGTCACGGGCTGCCTGGCGGCCGATTCATCGCCTCGGGTAGTTGACGTTCAGGTTTCATAACTAACCTTTTTCGTAGGACTCTCCATACAGTTGATTGTGGAATTTGCAGCTCTCTGCTAGCTCTGCGAGTTGATTTTCCTGGGCTGCGAAGAAATGCTTGCTGGATGCGTGCTACATTTTCATCACTCGTTCTCGGCCGTCCAGAACTTTGCCCTTTGCACAAACACCCATTCTCTGTGAACTGTTTATACCAACGTTTAATACACCACCTATCAGGAGGATTAACACCATACTTCGTTCGAAATGCACGCTGAACAACTGTCGTCGATTCACTTCTGCCGTACTCAATAACACAAAAAGCTTTCTGTTGAGCGGTCGCCATCTTAGCATCAACTGACGCTGACGCCTAGTCAACAGCGCCTCAAGCGAACAAATGTACAACTAAATGAAACTTTATAGCTCCCTTAATTCGCCGACAGATAGTGCTTAGCTCTGCCTTTTGTCGTTGCAGAGTTTTAAATTCCTAAAGTTGTGGTATTCTTTTTGAATCACCCTGTATTACAGCAGTACCACCTACAGTCACCAAAAAATAAGAATTTCAAAGCAGGTCCCTCTGCTGGGAAAGATGACAATCTTTTGGGATAGTGATGGTATCATTCTTATAGGTGTGTTGCAAGAAGAGTCAATCATTAATTCGGGGAACCGTCTGTGAGCTGTTCAGCCTGACATGAATCCAAAATAAATCTTGATCCTACATGACAATGTACGACCAGAGACAAGTCCCAGAATCTGGAAATACACAGTCAAACTGAGTTGGACATCTTTGCCTCATACACCAAATGAGCCAAATCTGGCACTCTCGGAATTCCATCAGTTTGGACCACTTAAGGCTTCTCTAGATGTTATCGGACTTGAAGATGACGAGAGTGTTATACATGCAGTAAGAACACAGTTACGAGCATAAGACAAAAGTAATGAATTAATAAGGTTTTGTTGGCCACTTGTTGACAAACTGCCTGTTGGCTGCTGTTTATCAACAGGGATTAAGTGCTCTTATACAACACCATCATGAGACCGATGCACTCGTGTTCAAAAACACCTTGAATCTTGAATGAGTGGAGATGGGATGTTTATTTTGACAGGACGTGTATATTAGTACTGCAGAAATGATTAGCATTAGCATTTGAACAACGTCGACACATGGGTTCAAGGTCAACATTATATCGAGGACCCTCGTGTTCCCGTTGTCGCTATAAACCGAAGGTAATGCATCTGTGTAACTTCAGCAGATATGCAGGATGGCCGGCCGTGGTGGCTGAGCGGTTCTAGGCGCATCAGTCTGGAACCACTCGACCGTTACGGTCGCAGGTTCGAATCCTGCCTCGGGTATGGATGTGTGTGATGTCCTTAGGTTTAAGTAGTTCTAGGGGCCTGATGACCTCAGGTGTTAAGTCCCATAGTGCTCAGAGCCATTTGAACCACTTATGCAGGATGTCTTGCAGACATAAGCGTGAACTATACCGTCAAATCAGTGCGCTTAAAAGAGGTCGGATTATTGGAATGAGAGGATGTGACGCATCCATCCAGGAAATTACTGCTCTTGTTGGACGAAGTGTTTTGGCAGTTTGAGATGTGTGTGCTGAATGGTTCACAGAAGGCCGTAGAACACAATGAGATGGGTCGGGTCGCACCATCCAGACTGCTCCCCGAGAAGATTGACACCTCGTCCGAATGACATTGCAGGGCAGATCTACGTCCGTCTCAGCTTTGGCGCGATAGCGATACAGTGTAACGCATTATACACTATCAGGAATAACAACCCATCGCCGTTTATTATGGCATGGGTTACGTGCGCATCGTCCTCTTCTCTGCCTACCTTTGATGAATGTGCAGGAACATAGAATGACGTTACTGGGGACAGGAATGGCATCACATAGTGTTTTCGGACGGATCCAGGTTCTGTTTATTTGAAAATGATCGCTACACTTTGGTTCACCGCAGACAGGAAGAGCAGTATCACAGTTACTGCATTCTCACAAGACATACAGCGCCAGCTCAAGGCCTTCTGGTGTTGTGTGCTAATGGGTACAACAAAAATCGCAGTTGGCGTGTGTCCAGGGCACTGTGAGCAGTGTAATCTACTTGGATGACCTTCTGCGACCCCTAGCCATATCCTTTTTGCACAACACCCCAGACGCCATTTTTCAGCAAGACAACACGCGTCCACATACAGCTGCACAAACAGCACAGTGTGTCAGATTTTTGCACTGGCCTACCAGATCGCCACACTTGTCACCAATCTAAATTGTGTGGGATATGGTGAAACAACACGTGCAATGCTGTGACCCAATGTCAATCACCACAGATGAACTTTGAAACCAGGGAATGCAGAATAGATGGCTATACCACAGGACACGTTGAAGCCATCACGCATGGACCCTGCGCATACTAGGCAACAGGAAAAATGCTGAACCAGAGTAAGTGAAACGATAATCGTTTCTGTAGAACGTACCAGTGTACATTTCCTTTGAATATGAACGTCCTATCTCTAATCGTTCAAGGTGCTTTTTTTCTGAATGGGAGTGTGTTACAAGTAGAAGAAATAATGACTGATATTGTCACCAAATTCTAGCGCTTAAGAACAAACATCTTCTGAGAAAAAAATTGTGGGTCAATATTTACTGAACCACTTTCGTATATAACTTGTGATAAAAGTAAGCTTTAATAGGGTTTTTACTTATTCAAAGTCTCCGTGTGACGGTTGAGAAAGAGAGAGAGAGTAGTCCATATTTACCTGTGAATTACAGGGAAATTTCCAGATTATAACAGCTCAGAGGTATCATTACATACGCGCAAGTAGATTTAGATGTATAGTTTTACTGGTAATATGGAAAGCGTTTTGTGAAACTGAACGATATACTGTACAAAGGCCGAGGTTATATTAATCTGGTTCAGTCTTTTGTGTGCGGTCAACAGCGTAAGACCTCTGCGGATGTGAAGCACATCAGACCCTTCTGTAAGTGTTTAAAATTTTCCGTGTGAAAGGTCTATGGACTTCGTCTATTTGCGGATTTAGAAAATTTTCCTACAGGCGTTGAACTGCAATGTGGTGTTCAAGACAATAAATAATATAAAGAAGTCGCACATTCGTAACAATTTCCGCTGTCAGATTAAAGGATTTACGATGATTTTCATAGAACACTACCGGTGAGGAGAACGTTAAATATTTTTGCTGACAGTTCGTTCCTCAGTGAAGACATCATGGCCTCGTTCCAGGGATACCTTAGCCCTGTTTCACTGGAAGAAGCAGTATCGTTTTTCATATTCAGTGAGTTGAGCACAAAAGTATCAAAAACTTCTGGTGCACACTACTGGCGTTATATTGAACATAATTCTCATGAAGATTTTTATCAACACTTGTCGGCCAAATAACTTTATCAGTTAGGTCAACAGGGCCTTAGATAATAAGACAAAACTTTTAAATTTGATAAAATTATTTCTAAACAGTTATAGATATTCGATCAACAGATTTATCAAATATTACAATGAGATCAAATAACAAAAGGTTATAGTGTTAATTCAAATACTTGCTCTCGAATCTCCAAAAGTCTTTCACGGGGCCATAAAGTATGAAAATTTAAATTTACAACAAAAGTTATTGTCTTTCCAGAAATGTACCATTTTATATGCCACTGGATACTACTGTTGAAATATTTACAGCGAATTCCAATAAGAAAAGCAAGATGATATTTCGCCAATTGAAGTATCATAACAATCTCCTCAAAGGTTCGAAGAAAACAGTCTTCAAATACGAAGACCACAAACATCTTTAGATTGAGGTTTGACTAAAATACAACAAATAATCCATGTTTCCCTGAAAAGAAGTTTATTAAAAGGAAACAGTCACAGCTGTTTGACATGAAACCACCACACATCGGGCAATGTGCTGAAGATGAATGGACCCGAAATTACATAGGGAAGGACTGATACGTTGTTCACCACATTCCTCCTTTTCTAAGCAACCAGTGGGGACACGCCCCAAAGCACAAACATACAGTGACAGCCTGATGAACAGAGAAGGAATTTTTAAGTAAGACGAGTAAAATTTAAGTCATAAGATTACATGCTGGCTCTGTAGACAAAAAAATTCTGCAAAGTAGCTAAAAGATAATAAGGTAACTGGCCAATCCAAACCCCTCCCCCTTTACACCTGATAATAAAAATGTTCAGCGACCAACCTTGACTAAGCTTCAAATCACGCCACGAGGCGGAAACGTAAATACTTAACCGCTGCGTGGATCAGAAAACATGTGGCAGGAATAAACACAAACTTGACTTCGAAGTATAATCCATCAAAATATAAGCTACAAATTTTGCCACGGTGATGGGCATAAGTCTGCAGACCACAAACAACTGAAGAAAGCGACTTGGCGATTTATTACACAAGGTACTAGGCAAGAGAAATCTTTTTGGATGTCATAATTAATGATATTAAACATAAAGTAAATTTACAAAACCCCAATAATTTAAAACACACAAACAAATTAATAAATGGAAGCTATTACGTTTTGATAGAGCAGCACGTACACAAAACACCTGATCAGACACAGGACATCTACATCTACATCTACGGTGTGTGGCGGAGGGTTCCTTGAGTACCTCTATCGGTTCTCCCTTGTATTCGAGTATCATATTGTTCGTGGAAAGAAGGATTGTCGGTGTGCCTCTGTGTGGGCTCTAATCTCTCGGGTTTTATCCTCATGGTCTCTTAGCGAGATATACGTAGGAGGGAGCAATATACTGCTTGACTCCTCGGTGAAGGTATGTTCTCGAAACTTCAACAAAAGCCCGTACCGCGCTACTGAGTGTCTCTCCTGCAGAGTCTTCCACATCTATCATCTCCGTAACGCTTTCGCGATTACTAAATGATCCTGTAACGAAGCGCGCTGCTCTCCGTTGGATCTTCTCTATCTCTTCTATCAACCCTATCTGGTACGGATAGTGGGCAAACAAGTGTACTATAATCTACTTCCTTTGTTTGCGGATTGCATTTCCTTAGGATTCTTCCAATGAATCTCAGTCTGGCATCTGCTTTACCAACGATCAACTTTATATGATCATTCCATTTTAAATCACTCCTAATACGTACTCCCAGATAATTTATGGAATTAACTGCTTCCAGTTGCTGACCTGCTATATTGTAGCTAAATGATAAGGGATATTTCTTTCTATGTATTCGCAGCACATTACCCAGGACCAGGGAACATCAAGAACATGAGGATGAAGACGAGCCCAATACAGGAACAGCAGGATATAAAAGTGCTCAGGAAGCGAACTAATCACAATTATCACGTTCACAGGGGGGACGAAGCTGATTCTTTACGAATACTGCGTCGTTTCTACACCCAAGCACCGAACTAAAAGCAGCTCACGGAGCATACAAAGCCACTATGGGCGGGCAAAAAGTGGAAGACGTAGAGCCTCCAGGAGATATGTGGATCTACATATACATCTACATGGATACTCTGCAAATCACGTTTAAGTGCCTGGCAGAGGGTACATCGAACCACCTTCACAATTTTCTATTATTCCAATATCGTATAGTGCGAGAAAAATAATGCACATATTGTAAGTAGGCTGTTTAGGTTTCTATATTGGTAACGCCACGTAGCGCTCTGTATGAAAATCACTGGCTGTGCTGTGTGCAGTCTATGGCTAGTTTGCATTGTTGTCTGCCATTGTAGTGTTGGGCAGCTGGATGTTAACAGCGCGTAGCGTGGCACAGTTGGAGGTGAGCCGCCAGCAGTGGTAGATGTGGGGAGAAAGATGGCGGAGTTTTGAAATTTGTAAGACTGGATGTCATGAACTGCTTTATATATTATGACTGTTAAGGTAAATACATCATTTGTTCTCTATCAAAACCTTTCATTTGCTAACTATGCCTATCAGTAGTTAGTGCCTTCCGTAGTTTGAATCTTTTATTTAGCTGGCAGTAGTGGCGCTCGCTGTATTGCAGTAGTTCGAGTAACCAAGATTTTTGTGAGGTAAGCGATTTGTGAAACACATAGGTTAATGTTAGTCAAGGCCATTTTTTTTGTAGGGATTTTTGAAAGTCAGATTGCGTTGCGCTAAAAATATTGTGTGTCAGTTTAAGCACAGTCTTGTACAATTTTTCAAAGGGGACTTTTCATATGTCGACCCTTAGCCGAGGATACCTCATTGGAAACTTCTGATTTTTTCTTCTAGTTTGTGTAATTAGAGTAGCTTTTGTTTACTGCTAGCGCGTAATTATAGAGAGAATTTCCTTTTTAGTTGTAGTTTTTCATTGTTGTATAGTAAAACAGTTGTGGCATGCATGTAGATTTGCAGCAAGTATTTCGCAGCTGCGCTTGCAATTAATGAGATATTATTTTCAGCGCTACGTTAATTTGTTCTCTTATTTTTGCTCTTCAAATTGGGCTTTTCTGTGTTATCGTGTGAAATATTGTGACAATAATGGCGTGTGAAAAACGTAACACTAGGCTCCAAAGTAGACAGAGAAATAATAGTGACGACGAGCGTAGCTTACCAGCACCGCTGTGTAATGAATTAACAGACATTCAAAGTAGTAATTTGGTAACTGTGCATAGGGAAATGGAGCGGGCGTCAAATAATGGTGTAGACAGTGAAACAGGTAGTGAACAGGGAAGCATTATCGATCGATCGGTCGGCAACAGCTCGCCTCAGGAATCGGGAATGACAGAACACAATATTGCAAATACTGTAGACTCAGGTTTTGGGTTCTCACCGTTTTCTCAAATGAGTCAAGACACATTTTCTGCTTATCAAAATGTGAATGTTGCCGGTGCAAATTCACTGCCGAGAAGCATTGAGGAACATGTTTCAGACACCAGTGCATTGTTATTACAATTAATGCAACAAATGGGACAAAAGCTTCAAAAGTTAGACACAATGGAACTAAATCTTCAAAAGTTAGACACAATGGAACAACACCAGAGACAAACACAGAAACAGTTAGACGGAATGGAACAAAATCTTCACACCACGCTTGAACAAACACGTGAAGATGTAACTACTGAGTTACATAAAATCGAATCGAAATGTCAAAAAGTCTGTAACGACGTAAAAACACAAATTTGTGAGCATTTTCAACCTATTTTTTCGCGGCATGAAAATGCATTACAGAATCACGAAGCAGCCATAGAAAACTGCGAATTATTGTTCACGAAAATCATGAGACCTTGCAAGCTAAAATTGACTCAGTTGCATCTACCGATTTGCTTACGCAACTTGCAAAAACTCAGGAAAACTTAAGGGACACAGTAGAAAGACACATGGAGGAAATTAGTTCATTATCAGAGAAAGTAGTTGAACTTTCGGATCAGCTAAATAATTTATCTACGAAGGTAGATGATAATCTGAATGACACAAAACCGGTAGTCTTTAATGACACAGAAGAGTGCGAACAAATTAGGAAATTCTGAAACGTCCCCTTTTGAACAATTATACAAGACTGTGCTTAAACTGACACACAATATTTTTAGCGCAGCGCAATCTGACTTTCAAAAAATCCCTACGAAAGAATGGCCCTGACTAACATTAACCTATACCTTTCACAAATCACTTACCTCACAAAAATCTTCATTACTCGAACTACTGCAATACAGCGAGCGCCACTACTGCCAGCTAAATAAAAGATTCAAACTACGGAAGTCACTAACTACTGATAGGCATTGTTAGCAAATGAAAGATTTTAATAGAGAACAAACAATGTATTTACCTTAATAGTCATAATATATATAGCAGTTCATGACAAATTACAAAACTCCGACATCTCTCTTCCCACATCCACCACTGCTGGCGGCTCACCTCCAACTACGCAACGCTACGCGCTGTTCACATCCAGCTGCCGCTGCCCAACACTACAATGGCAGACAACAATGCAAACTAGACACAGACTGCACACAGCACAGCCGGTGATTCTCACACAGAGCGCTACGTGGCGTTACCAATAAGAAAACCTAAACAGCCCACTAACATAGCCCCATGCTCCCCACAAAAAATTTTACAAATTGTTTTGGGCAGTGGCCAATAATGATTTGATAAAATTTTTCATAATTGAAATAACAAAGATATCAAATGCACACACTTATTGATACATTGTTGGTCAAAAGCTAAAATTTTCTCACAGTCCATAAAGACAGTCCTGATCATTCATCACAGTAACGTTGCAGTGTTTTTCCCAAAGTCTGAGCAGTAAAAGAAAATGCACACGGAAGTAGTGGATTTCCATGCGGTCTTGAAGCAGTAGTCTTGTCCTTCCAACGGAAAGACAGTGTTGACTCTTGACATGCAGACAGCTAATGGGCCACAACAGAGCAAACCCACAACAGAGTCAGTCGAAGTTTTGAAGAATATTGGTAAGTAGGTCATCACAGAGCAGACCCACTGTAGTCCTGGTAGAGATTACGGTATTGGTGGGTTCTCCAGAGACGCAGACCCACTGCAGTCCTTGTAGGAATAATGGTATTGGTGGGTCATGAAAGGTGTAGACCCACTGTAGTCCTTGTAGAGACGGCCAGCAGCCATCTGTTGCGACTGTGCAGGTGCACAATCACCATCGAAGAGTCTTGCGGAGAATATAGCAAGTCCATAAACCACCACATGTCCACTCACAAAAATTTGTTTGAAATGTCCTTAGAACCAGCAATGCTGTTATCCAGTCCCTTGCTGAATTATTAACACACGTGCAAACACTAACAGTCCCAACTTCTCACATATTGTGCATTACTATGACCAACAGAAATGTGTGCAGTGAAATGAATGCTTACAAGTTACTTAATTTGATGAACTGGTGTCAATTGCAATATTATAACATAAGAACACAATAATAAAGGTACAAAATACATCATTAAAGAACAAAACAATACAAATAACATTTGTAGTACAGGCTTTACAAAAGAATCGAACTAACTTATACATCAGTGTTACAGGAATTATGACATAAGTACATACATAAAAGATCAGAATAAATATTGAAACATTGACTTCACACATGAGCATTAAAACAGAACAGAATTAATAATGTCTAGCATCTTTACAAAGTAAATAACATATTATTAATGCAAATTATATTTGAGGATAACAGTATTCCTCATCATAGTGAATGTACCTTAGTACTAAAAAAATTCCACAACATAAATCGTATTAGCTAAACACATAAAGACAGGAAGAACACAAATATACCAGAGTACACAAACACATAGCGGAATAACAGAAAGGGAAAGGACTGGGTTTGTTTTACTGCAGTATCTTGCAAGCAAAACTTTCTTTGTTCTTGGAGATCTCCCTTCGTTCATCATTATTCCCAAAAAGTCCTATCTATACCTCTTTTCTGTATTCTTTTTTCGTAAAACTTCTCAGTGCATTTCTTCCAATTCATCGCAACTCATTCTCTTATACAGTCTACCCCCTCTTAAGCCAACTTAAATCTACTGAGCTCAGATGCTAAACTAAGGGACGAGGCAATGCAGCAGCACAAAACAATTAACACATACAGCAATGATCAAAAATACAAATGGCGAAGCAAGCAGCATAAATTACAACTAATATAAGGCAGTGAGCAGCAAACAAGAAAAATAAATCAGTAGTAAAACTGGCTTAACAGAGTAATGTATAGTGAAATTTAGTAGCACTGTGCCTGGCAAACAGCAGCAGTAAATGTTATAACATATACCTAAGCATGACAAAGCTCAAGCAGAAAAAATAGTACACTAGAGACAACAGTGCAGATAAGGGATATGTATATTCACATCTTAATGTCTATGTAATTAAAGTGGTGCACCACAAGAAGTTATTCTACCAAAAAAGTTACCAAGTACTTGAAAAGAAAATTATGAATGCAGTTCCTGTGAAGGTAAATGTCATTTTGTGCTCCCTCATTTTTTTTGAAAAAATTATTATTTACTCGATCTGTAGACAGAAAATATTTATATTAGTACATCTAAAAAATTTTATTTTAACCAATGCTGCAGTGCAGCTAGAAACTAGATATCAAATGAAATAAGCAACTATGTACAAAGTAAAGCATAAGAACATCATTCAGTAGTCATTAGGCATTTCATAAGTTAGTAGAAAAATCTCTCAACTAGAGAGGCAGTAGTCATAATCAGGTGTATAGACATAAAAATATTTCTCGTCATTTCATTAGGCAGTTCAGTAAATCATAAATTAAGAGCTCCACAGTGTAATCATATGTTATCAAGTTCGACCGTGTCGTTTTTCCGATGCTTTCTACAAAGGAACGTCAATAGCGAGGATAATGGCCTCCCTTTTTTTTCCACCCGTGCCTCTGGAAGGCACACGCTAATGGCTTTTTTCAAGGCGACTGTCGCCCAGCTGGGTGCCCATGACGCATTACGTGCAGGTGGTCACTTAACTTTCTTACCGAAATATTTACGACACCAGTTTCCGCTACAGTGACAGTCTCATATAAAAATCACAGGTCGAAAATTTGCGTTACAAATGTGTAGAAACAAAATCTTATGAATATAACAGTGTCCACAAAATTTTCGCTGGCAGTGTGATACATTCACGCATTTACACACATTTCATAACTCTTAAAGTACGATTCTCGGTTTCCAACATCATTTTTCACAAACCGGGGTCCCTAACCACTACTCATTTTCCTTACCTTATTCGTCGACACTTCTTCAATATTTCATGATAACAGATACATAACATAATCAAATAACTCATATAGCATCAGCTTACTGATTATAAACATACCTCAACAGCATAATATACATCGTCATCGTAATAATATCATAACACCTCAGTCAACTCTCAAAATCGTCGTAGCTTCCTCCAATAATTTCAAAACTTAAAAAAATTCTCTGCTCATGTAAAAAGTGTCATCTGCCTCAAACGCACTTTAAAAATCATGATCCCATACCAAATACATCATTCAAAGCTCTCATAGTATCACAATGGTTCCAAAAAAATATGAACAGTTTACAAAGTACAGACAAAATACAGTTTCATAAGTGTGAAGTTATCCAACTGTGTAATTGCGTAAACATCTGTCACTGACGTAGTAAAAAAAGTTTATCTCTCAGTTAAATGATCAGATAGCTGTGTAATTATATGTTAGAGAAATATGGTACCGATGTGTAAAGTTGTATAAGCAAATACCATATTAGCTAGGGCTCCTTGTGCTTGCCAAACACATGGTACACAAAGTAGGCGTGTACCCCCCTGAGGATTAATGTAATTATACCCTCAGGTGTTACAGATTACAGCAATGGAATGAAATATATCACGGAAAACCCTTGTATCATTGTACTTCAAATATCTTAAACAAATAAATGTTTTAAGTGCGAAATTAATCACTCAAATACATGTTCTGTAGCGCTAAATGTGCGTCTTGCTGTAAGATAATCTCTGTGGAAGTGTCGTAGTTATCGTCCTCCGAAAGCTAAGTTCTGCAGAAACCAATGTACTTACCTCATGATACACCAAATTTCAAGTAAACCAAAATGTTGCATTAAAATCTCATTAGCAGTACTGGTAAATGTTCTAAGTATGTGAGCCTTATAGTCGTTACGTAATCGTGCAACTAACAAGCAAGAATGCACACACACAATAACATTATGTCGTCTCTTCACAATAACAATGCATTCGTAATTTCTGTTTAAATAAGTTCTCTTGGTTCTTGACTGGATATTTAACTTCAAACATTGTTGCATGTTAACAATTCTAAGTCAGACAAAGTATACTAGAAATGTGAAGCGAAAAATTTTATGGCAAGACTAAGTTAAAAAGCAGATATATCTCAATAAACGGTTTTACATGTGAAATGTTGTGCAAGCCTTTACTCTTCCTACTATGCAAAGCTCGAGCTTCAACGGAATTATCATGTCGTATACGTTGGTAAAGAATACTGGAATTTTTCTCAAGGTTAGCTATGTTATTTTTCTCCCAGCCAAACGGCGAACGTGGCTGCCTGCGGTGCAAGTCATTGTCTGTCCCTTTGTTGTCACGTGTCGTTATTGGGATTAGGAGACCTAACTTCTACAAATTCGCCTTGCCGAGAGGGCCCAGCTCTGTTAGAATCCCGCCAGTTCTGATGAAATTCACGTCTATCGTTATGATTATATCGTCTGTCGTCATGTCGGTAGTTCCTGTCGTTTCTTTCTTGTCGGTCATGTGGTGGAGAATTTCTTCCTGAATCGTACCTGCGCGCTGAACTGTTGCGTCTGAAGATATTCTGTCTCCCTTGATAATAATTGTTTTGGTTCCCATTTTGTCTGTTTCTAAGGTAATCTCCGTCATATTCATTACTACGGAAATGCGATCTTTCTCTGTAACTATTATTACTCTGCCAGTGGTTGTCATATGGCTGGTGTCTGTTTCGGTCACGATTTGCGTTGAAAGAATAGCCTTGTCGTGTCCAGTTATTGTTTCTGTCGTCACAGAATTGTGACGTATGTGAACTGTAGTGATTATTTACCTGTTCTCGCATCCGGCGACTGTCTGTGTCAATTTCTAATTCTTGTAGGAGTCCCTGAAAAGCTTCAATGTCATCTTTGCAACGTCCTGCCAAAATAATATGTCGTAAATGTTCAGGCAATTTGATTAAGCAAATGCGGATGAGTTCTGAGGGGCTGTATGGGTTTCACAGGTACTGATTCTTGTGCAACATGTCTTCAAAATATTTCACAAGACTGGAAAATTCAGATTGTTCGAAATGTTTCATCATTATGATGCCATGTTTTACTCGGTCTTGTGTGGCCTGAGACCAATATGCTGAGAGGAAGGCATGGTAAAACTCTCCTTCACTGTGACAATCGTGAATGACCGATCGCATTCTTACAGCTGGTTCATTCACTAAGTAGCCACACATAAATTCTAATCTGTGCTCTAATGACCAGTTGGGAGGAAAACAATGAGAGAATTGATGGAGCCACGCTTGTGGATGAATGTCATTGCCAGAATTCTTAAATGTTTTGAATTTACGTGTAGTAATGAACAGCTTATAGTCAAAGTCATCATGTCGGCGAGTCGCATATCGGTCACTGTTACGTCGTTTCGGCGGTTCCATTTCAAAATTCGGTGCACCTTGCCAATTTCTTTCATAATTACCGAAATGCGCTGTGTTATTATTTTGTGGCTGTTCCGTATTTCTATGTCCCTCTTCCTGTATTGGGGCGCGAGTGTCCTCTGAAATACGTAATTCTTGTATACCTGTGTCAGCTGATCTTGTACTTCCCGGATTTCTCTTTGGTGTTGCGTATTAATTTGATTCTGATTTTGTTTGAATTTCCTAATTTGTTTGCGCTCTTCTGTGTCATTCAGATTATCATCTACCTTCGTAGGATAAATTAGTGACCTGATCCGAAAGTTCGGCTACTTTCTCCGATAGTGAACACATTTCCTCAGTGTGTTTTTCTGAGCCAAGTTTCAGAGTGTCCATTTGTATTGAAATCGAATCTACTGTGTCCTTTAAGATTACTTGAGTTTTTGCAAGTTGCGTAACCGAATCGGTAGATGCAACTGAGTCAATTTTAGCTTGCAAGGTGTCGTGATTTTCATGAACAATAGTTTGCAGTTCTTTTATGGCTGCTTCGTGATTCTGTAATGCATTTCCATGACGCGAAAAAATTGGTTGGAAATGCTCACAAATTTGTGTTTTTACGTCATTACAGACTTTTTGACATTTCGATTCGATGTTATGTAACTCAGTAGTTAAATCTTCACGTGTTTGTTCAAGTGTGGTGTCTAACTTTTGAAGATTTTCTTCCATTGTGTCTAACTTTTTAAGATTTTGTTCCACTGTGTCTAACTTTTGAAGATTTTGTTCCACTGTGTCTAACTTTTAAAGCTTTTGCTGTGTTCGTCTCTGATTTTGTTCCATTATGTCTAACTGTTGCTGTGTTTGTCTCTGATTTTGTTCCATTGTGTCTAACTTTTGAAGATTTTGTTCCATTGTGTCTAATTTTTGTAGCCTTTGTCCCATTTGTTGCATTAATTGTAATAACAATGCACTGGTGTCTGAAACATGTTCCTCAGTGCTTTTCGGCAGTGAAGTTGCACCGGCAACATTCACATTTTGACAAGCAGAAAATGTTTCTTGACTCATTTGAGAAAACGGTGAGAACCCAAAACCTGAGTCTACAGTATTTGCAATATTGTGTTCTGTCATTCCCGATTCCTGAGGCGAGCTGTTGCTGACCGATCGATCGATAATGCTTCCCTGTTCACTAATTGTTTCACTGCCTACGCCATTGTTTGCCGCCCGCTCCATTTCCCTATGCACAATTAGCAAGTTACTATGTTGAACATTAGTTAATTAATTACACAGCGGCGCTAACACACTGCTTTCGTCTTCGCTGTCATTTGTCAGTTTACTTTGGAGTCTAGTGTTACGTTTTTCACACGCCATTATTGTCACAATATTTCACACGACAACAGAGAAAAACACAATTTGAAGAGCAAAAGTAGGGGAACACATTAACATAGCACTGAAAATAATATCTCGTTATTTGCAAGCGCAGCAGCGATTTACTTGGTGCAAATCTACATGCATGCCACAACTGTTTTACTGTACAACAATGAAAGGCTGCAACTATAAAGGAGATTCTCTCTACAATTACGCGCTAGCAATAAACAATAGCTACACCAATTACACAAACTACAAGAAAAAAATCAGAAGATTCCAGTGAGGTATCCTCGGCTAAGGGTCGACATATGAAACGTCCCCTTTTGAGCAATTATACAAGACTGTGCTTAAACTGACACACAATATTTTTAGCGCAACGCAATCTGACTTTCAAAAAATCCCTACGAAAGAATGGCCCTGACTAACATTAACCTATACCTTTCACAAATCACTTACCTCACAAAAATCTTCGTTACTCGAACTACTGCAATACAGCGAGCGCCACTGCTGCCAGCTAAATAAAAGATTCAAACTGCGGAAGTCACTAACTACTGATAGGCATAGTTAGCAAATGAAAGATTTTAATAGAGAACAAACAATGTATTTATCTTAATAGTCATAATATACACTCCTGAAAATTGAAATAAGAACACCGTGAATTCATTGTACCAGGAAGGGGAAACTTTATTGACACATTCCTGGGGTCAGATACATCACATGATCACACTGACAGAACCACAGGCACATAGACACAGGCAACAGAGCATGCACAATGTCGGCACTAGTACAGTGTATATCCACCTTTCGCAGCAATGCAGGCTGCTATTCTCCCATGGAGACGATCGTAGAGATGCTGGATGTCGTCCTGTGGAACGGCTTGCCATGCCATTTCCACCTGGCGCCTCAGTTGGACCAGCGTTCGTGCTGGACGTGCAGACCACGTGAGACGACACTTCAACCAGTCCCAAACATGCTCAATCGGGGACAGATCCGGAGATCTTGCTGGCCAGGGTAGTTGACTTACACCTCCTAGAGCACGTTGGGTGGCACGGGATACATGCGGACGTGCATTGTCCTGTTGGAACAGCAAGTTCCCTTGCCGGTCTAGGAATGGTAGAACGATGGGTTCGATGACGGTTTGGATGTACCGTGCACTATTCAGTGTCCCCTCGACGATCACCAGTGGTGTACGGCCAGTGTAGGAGATCGCTACCCACACCATGATGCCGGGTGTTGGCCCTGTGTGCCTCGGTCGTATGCAGTCCTGATTGTGGCGCTCACCTGCACGGCGCCAAACACGCATACGACCATCATTGGCACCAAGGCAGAAGCGACTCTCATCGCTGAAGACGACACGTCTCCATTCGTCCCTCCATTCACGCCTGTCGCGACACCACTGGAGGCGGGCTGCACGATGTTGGGGCGTGAGCGGAAGACGGCCTAACGGTGTGCGGGACCGTAGCCCAGCTTCATGGAGACAGTTGCGAATGGTCCTCGCCGATACCCCAGGAGCAACAGTGTCCCTAATTTGCTGGGAAGTGGCGGTGCGGTCCCCTACGGCACTGCGTAGGATCCTACGGTCTTGGCGTGCATCCGTGCGTCGCTGCGGTCCGGTCCCAGGTCGACGGGCACGTGCACCTTCCGCCGACCACTGGCGACAACATCGATGTACTGTGGAGACCTCACGCCCCACGTGTTGAGCAATTCGGCGGTACGTCCACCCGGCCTCCCGCATGCCCTCTATACGCCCTCGCTCAAAGTCCGTCAACTGCACATACGGTTCACGTCCACGCTGTCGCGGCATGCTACCAGTGTTAAAGACTGCGATGGAGCTCCGTATGCCACGGCAAACTGGCTGACACTGACGGCGGCGGTGCACAAATGCTGCGCAGCTAGCGCCATTCGACGGCCAACACCGCGGTTCCTGGTGTGTCCGCTGTGCCGTGCGTGTGATCATTGCTTGTACAGCCCTCTCGCAGTGTCCGGAGCAAGTATGGTGGGTCTGACACACCGGTGTCAATGAGTTCTTTTTTCCATTTCCAGGAGTGTATATAGCAGTTCATGACAAATTACAAAACTCCGCCATCTCTCTCCACACATCCACAACTGCTGGCGGCTCACCTCCAACTGCGCAACGCTACGCGCTGTTCACATCCAGCTGCCGCTGCCCGACACTACAATGGCAGACAACAATGCAAACTAGACACAGACTGCACACAGCACAGCCAGTGATTCTCACACAGAGCGCTACGTGGCGTTACCAATAAGAAAACCTAAACAGCCCACTTACAATTCAAACAAAATCAGAATCAACTTAATACGCAACACCAAAGAGAAATCCGGGATGTACAAGATCAACTGACACAGGTAATACAAGAATTACGTATTTCAGAGGACATTCGCGCTCCAATAAGGGATGAGGGACATAGAAATACAGAACAGCCACAAAATAATAACGCAGGGCACTTCGGAAATTATGAAAGAAATTGGCAAGGTACACCGAATTTTGAGACGGAACCGCCGAAACGACGTAACAATGACCGACATGCGACTCGCCGACACGATAATTTTGACTATAAGCTGTTCATGACTACACGTAAATTCAAAACATTTAAGAATTCTGGCAAAGACGTTCATCCACAAGCATGGCTCCATCAGTTCTCTCATTGTTTTCTTCCC
This sequence comes from Schistocerca serialis cubense, assembly GCF_023864345.2. Taxonomy (NCBI): domain Eukaryota; kingdom Metazoa; phylum Arthropoda; class Insecta; order Orthoptera; family Acrididae; genus Schistocerca; species Schistocerca serialis. The sequence continues at coordinate 400,778,286 of NC_064645.1, forward strand.
AACTGGTCGTTAGAACACAGATTAGAATTTATGTGTGGCTACTTAGAGAATGAACTAGCTGTAAGAATGCGATCGGTCATTCACGATTGTTACAGTGAGGGAGAATTTTATCATGCCTTCCTCTCAGCATATTGGTCTCAAGCTACACAAGACCAAGTAAAACATAGCATCATAATGATGAAACATTTCGAACAATCTGAATTTTCCAGTCTTGCGAAATATTTTGAAGACATGTTGCACAAGAATCAGTACCTGTGAAACCCATACAGCCGCTCAGAACTCATCTGCATTTTCTTAATCAAATTACCTGAACATTTACGACATATTATTTTGGCAAGACGTTGCAAAGACGACATTGAAGCTTTTCAGGGACTCTTACAAGAATTAGAAATTGACACTGATAATCGCAGAATGCGAAAACAGGAACACAACAATTACAGGTCACATCCATCGCAATTCCGCGATGAAAGAAATAATAACTGGACGCGACAAGGCTATTATCACAACACAAATCGTGACCAAAACAGACACCACCCGTATGACAACCGTTGGCAGAGTAGTAATAACTACAGGGAAAGATCACCTCTCTGCGGTAATGACTATCACAGAGACAATCAGAGAAACAGACAAGATGGGAACCAAAATAAATATTATCAAGGGAGACAGAATAACTTTAGACGCAACGGACCAGCGCGCAGTTACGGTTCAGGGAGAAGTTCTCCACCACTTGACGGACAAGAAAGAAACTATGGAATCTACCGACATGACGACAGACGATATGATCGTAACGACAGACCTGAATTCCATCAGAACTGGAGGGATTCAAACAGAGCAGGGCTCTCTCCACAAGGTGAATTTGTAGAAGTTAAGTCTCCAAATCCCAATAACGACGCGCGCCAACAAAGAGACAATAGGGAATGACTCATACCGCTGGCAGCCACGAAACGTACGTATGAAATTGACGAAGCAGCTGCCGTAGCTAGTAATTACGTACAAATGGAAGACATTACTCCAGGAACACGACGTAAAACATAACAACATTGCATATCCTGTGTTTCACATTACAGTAAATGTCGTAAAATTTACGGCAGTACTTGACTCTGCCAGTCCCATTTCAGTAATTAGTGATACAGCCTTCAGCAAATGTAACAAATCGAACGATTGCCCCACACTTCCGTTATGTAAGATTAAATTATAAGGTGCAATCTTTGGAAAAAGTATAGATGTACGCCAACAAACAAACTTAGAATTCTTTTGTCAAAGCCACAGCTTCTCTATGAGCTTTCTCATTGTTCCATTATTGTCGACGGAAATTATATTGGGAGTAGACTTTTTGAATGAATACAAAGCAATCTTAAACTTTCACGATGCTGAAATAAGTTTAGAGAAAGAAGGTAAGTCAATAGCTTTGAAATTTGAAGATTGGCTCTCAAACCATGACAAAGAAATTAATCGGCTTTACCTCCTGTTAGACAACACTTCGGAATTTTCTACGGAACTAGACACTAACAATCACTCTGCAAGTACTGACAGGGATGACATCGACGACATATTTGATACTAATGGGTTAATTCAGAATAAAATTCGAACATTGAGAATTGTAATGACACTGATAGGCAAGACCTTTTTGAGATTTTACAAGCACATTCCACAGTTTTTACTCACAAAACAGGAACAATCAAGGGATTTCAATACCAATTTCGTGTTCGTGAGCATACTAAATTTTGTGTTAGACCATACGTAATTCCAGCACATTATAGGGACCGTGTTAGAACAGAAATACAATCTATGCTTAATGAGGGCATTATTGAGCCTGCAGTAAGCTCATACAACAATCCATTACATGTTGTTGAGAAAAAAAACGGATCGATCAGACTTGTCTTAGATTCGAGACAAATCAATATTATCATTATTCCTGAAACAGACAGGCCGCAAACAATGGAAGAACTTCTTCAAAATTTTAATGGTGTAAAAGTGTTGTCTTCTATTGATCTCAGACCCAGCTTTTATCAGATCGAACTTCATCCAGAATGTAGAAAATACACAGCTTTCCTTTGTTTCGGCGTTTGTTACCAGTTTCGGAAACTTCCTTTTGGTTTGAACATTTCTTCGGCAGCATTCATTCACGGGCTAAATTCCATATTACCTGAGTTCTTAAAACGTCACATCACCTTATATGTGGACGATATTCTGATAGCAGAAGCCTCATGGGAACACCACAATCGCATCCTCAACAGTGTGTTACATATTTTTGCAGATTCTGGAATGACAGTTAACTTGGAAAAGTCTGAATTTGGTACAACAAAGGTGAAGTTTTTGGGACATATTATTTCTTCTGAAGGTATTCAACCGGATCCTGAAAAGTTAGAAGCAGAAAGAGCCATTACAGTTCCATCCACAAAAAAACAAGTCCGCCGTTTTCTAGGTCTCGTAAATTTTTACCGCCGTTTTCTGAATATGCAAATTCTAGTTGCACCAAAACTTTGTTCTCTCACTGGAAAAAATACTATTTGGAACTGGGACGAACAAGCACAGTTGGAATTCAATTCTTTGAAAGAATCGCTACTTAACGCTCCAATACTAGCTCATCCAGATCTGTCACAAGATTTCTGCCTTAGCACGGATTCTTCTAAAGTCGGTCTTGGTGCCCATTTATTTCAAGAAGCCATAGAAAATGACACTACTGTTCAGAAAACCATTGCTTTTGCTAGGCGAGCGCTAAAGAAATCTGATAAAAATTATTCCGTTACTGAATTAGAAGCTTTAGCTATCGTTTGGGCACTTAACAAATTCCGTTTCTTTCTTTCTGGCAAGCACGTAAAAGTATACAGTGATCATCGTGCATTACAATTTCTTATGTCTTCAAAATTAAATCATGACAGGTTAAAACGTTGGGCATTGTTATGCAAGAATTCCATTTCACAATAGTCTACATTCCCGGCAAGGAGAACATTGTTGCGGACGCACTGTCACGCGCACTAGCTGTGCTTGAGAAAAGTAACACAGGACGCAACTTCGAGAAAAATTTCAGTATTCTTTACATTCAGAAAGTCGCCTTTGAAAACTTCATCACCACATCTTTAAAGAACATTGCTCATGAACAAGATAAAGACCCGATTTGGAAAGACATCAAGGGCAAATGGCATGAAAAGACACACACACAGATTCGGCATTATTACCTGGTTAGAAACAACATACTCTTCAAACGCTGCACTGTCCATGACAAGCTATGGGTACTTTGCATTCCAGACGATTTTGTTAATAAGCTCATTTGGTACATTCATTTCAGCTACGCACATTTTGGTCCACGAAAATGTTATCATATTCTTCGAACGACTTGTTATTTTAACAATACGGAAAAGAGAATTCGAAGAGTCTTATCTATTTGTAAACTTTGTCAAAAGGCGAAACCATCTACTGTCTCACATCGTGCTCTGTTGTTTCCTATTATTCCTTCTAAATTAAAAGAATTTGCTGCTGTTGATCTCTTGGGACCGCTTGTCAGAACATCTAATGGATTTTCGTACGTTCTAGTCGCTGTTGAACTTACTTCAAAATTTGTTTCTTTCACTCCATTACATAAAGCCACTGGACAGTGTGTATCCAACGCCTTTGTTAAAAATTTCTTACGTGAAGCTGGACACGTTAGTAAAGTCATTTCAGGTAACGGACCGCAATTCAGATCTGCTGTTTGGTCACGCATGCTTCGGAATCATAAAATCAAACCTGTTTTTATTTCATTGTACTCACCACATTGTAACCCGTCTGAACGGATTATGAAAGAAATCAATAAGCTTTGCAGACTTTATTGTCACAGAAAGCATCAGCATTGGGACAGATATTTACACTTATTTCAAAACATGCTGAATGAAATGCCTCACAACTCCACTGCTTTACCACCTACTCTTGTACTAAAGAATGAAGAACCACCGATCAGAATCAGAGAGCTTGTACCTTTCCCGAATACACGTAAACTTCGACACAAAGACATAATTGATTTGGCTATTATAAATATAAAATCTGCAGCAGACAAAAGGAGAAAACTACACGGTAAAGCAAATGCAAAGAAATTATATATTGGTCAGAAAGTTCTCATTAAAGCTCATTCATTGTCACATAAGAAGAAACACTTGAGTCACAAATTCTTTCTAGTTTACAATGGACCTTACAGAATCCGACGTATACCACATGGTAATTGCGTTGAAGTTGAAACTGCGTACTAGGAAGAGTAAAGATTTACACCACATTTCACATGTAAAACCGTTTATTGAAAGATAATCTGCTTTTTAACTTTGTCTTTGTCATAAAACTTTTCACTTCACATTTTTAGTATGCTTTGTCAGACTTAAGAAACTGTTAACATGCAACAATGTTTGAAGTTAAATATCCAGTCTAGAACCTAGGGAAAATTTTTAAACAGAAATTACGAATGCATTGTTATAGTGAACAGACGACACAGTGTCGTATTTGTGCATTCTTGCTTGTTAGTTGCACGATTACGTAATGACTCTCAGGCTTATATACTTAGGACATATACTGGTACTGCTAATGAGATTTTAATGCGACATTTTGGTTTACTTCAAAATACATTCTGGATTTAAAGTACTTTCAGTGAGATACCAGATGACATAGTGGTTAGTTTATGTGACAGCTACACGATTTTATCACGACGCTACTAACGAGTGACAATTTACAATGTTGCTTTTGCAGTGTTTCTGTTTTATATCTGCACAGTTTTCTGTTTTATTCTGGAAAGTAAAACATGTTTTAGTAGTAACTTTTGTGGTATAGCAACAATGAGACAGCCTTTTCCATAGCACAACAATATGTTACAGTACAGTACTTTCTTCATCACAACAATAAGCGTAACAACTATGATATCTATACACAAAGCATTTCACTTTTGTTTATCATGAGGTAAGTACATTGACTTCTGCAGAACTTAGCTTTCGGAGGACGATAACTACGAGACTTCCACACAGATTATCTTACAACATGAGGCACAGTTTAGCGCTACAGTACACGTATTTGAGTGATTAATTTCGGACTTAAAACATTTATTTTTTTAAGATATTTGAAGTACAATGAAACAAGGGTTTTCCGTGATACATTTCATTCCATTGCTGTAATCTGTAGCACCTGAGGGTATAATTACATTAATCCTCAGGGGGTACACGCTTACTTTGTGTACCATGTGTGTGGCAAGCACAAGGATCTCTAGCTAATATGGTATTTGCTTATACAACCTTACACATCGGTACCATATTTCTCCAACACAGAATTACACTGCTATCTGATTATTTAACAGAGGAAAAAAATTTTTTCTTATGTCAGTGACACATGTTTACGCAATTACACAGTTGGATAATTTCACACTTATGAAATTGTATTTTGTCTGTACTTTGTGAACTGTTCATATATTTTTGGAACTATTGTGATACTATGAGAGCTTTGAATGATGTATTTGGTATGGGATCATGATTTTAAAGTACGTTTGAGGTAGATGACGCTATTGAAATGAGCAGAGAATTTTTTTTAGGTTTTGAAATTATTGGAGGAAGCTACGACGATTTTGAGAGTTGACTGAGGTGTTATGATGTTATTATTACGATGACTATGTGTATTATGCTGTTGCGGCATGTTTATGATCAATAAGCTGATGCTATATGAGTTATTTGGGTATGCTACGTATCTGTTATGATGAAATATTAAAGAAGTGTCGACGAATAAGGTAAGGAATAATGAGTAGTGGTTAGGGACTCTGGTTTGTGAAAAAGGTTGTTAGAAACCAAGAATCGTACTTTAAGAGTTATGAAACGTATGTAAATGCGTGAATGTATTACAATGCTGACGAAAATTTTTTTGGACACTGTTATGTCAATAGGATTTTGTTTCTACAGATTTGTAACGCAAATTCTTGACCTGTGAAATATTTTTATATGAGATTGCCACTGTAGCGGAAACTGCTGTCGTAAATATTTCCGTAAGAAAGTTAAGTGACCACCTGCACGTAATGCGTCGTGGGCACCCAGCTGTGTCAGACGCCTGGAGAAAAAGCAATTAGTGTGTGCCTTTTGAGAGGTACAGGTAGAAAAAAAGGGGAGGCCATCATCCTCGCTATTGACATTCCTATGTAGAAAGCATCGCAAATACGACACGCTCAAACTTGAAAACTGATTATACTGTGGAGCTCTTAATTTATGATATTTTCTAAAATGCCTAATGAAACGATGAGAAACGTTTCATGGCTATTGTCTTGCTAGTTGAGAGAAATGCCATATGGCTTGCTTTATGTATTTATTTACTCATTTTGTTTAATATCTAGTTTCTAGCTGCACTGCAGCATTGGTTAAAATAAAATTTAATAGATGTACTAATATAAATATTTTATGCCTATAGATCCAGTAAATAATTTTATGATCTATTAAAAAAAAACGAAGGAGCATAAAAAGAAATTTCCCTTCACAGGAATTGCATGTGGAATTTTCTTTTCAATTACTTGGTAATTTTTTTGGTAGAATAACTTCTTGTGGTGCACCACTTTAATTACATAGACATTAAGATGTGAATATACATTTCCCTTATCTGCATTGTTGTCTTTAATGTAATATTTTTTCTGCTTGAGCTATGTCATGTTTAGATATAAGTTATTTCATTTGCTGCTGCTGTTTGCCAGGCATAGTATTACTGAATTTGACTTTGTGTTACTCTACTAAGCCAGTTTACTACTGATTTATTTTTCTTGTTTGCTGCTTATTGCCTTATATTAGTTGTAATATTGTTGCTTACTTTGCCAATTTGTATTTTTTTTGACCTTGCTGTTTGTGTTAATTTGTTATGTGCTGCTGCATTGCCTCGTCCCTTGGTATATATATCTGAGCTCAGTAGATTTAAGTTAGCTTAAGAGGGGGTAGACTATATAAGAAACTAACTATGATGAATCGGAAGAAATGCATTGAGAAGCTATAAGAAAATTGTTTGGCCAAAAAAGTAGTGCACAGTGGAGAAAAACTATTTTTGGAAGAGGATGTGAACAGAATACAAAAAGTATGCTTGGATAGGAATTTTTTTTTTGGCTGGAGCAAATGTTGAAATAATAGGGACGATATATGGAATGAAGTTTTGTGTTGGACTGCAGTACCAAATGTTCTACTGAAAACGAACCCTGTCCTTTCCATTGTGTTATCCCCCTATGTGTTTGTGTACTCTTGTATATTTGTGTTTTTCCTGTCTTTATGTGTTTAGCTAATAAAAGTTATGTTGTAGAATTTTTCTAATAATATGTTATTTACTTTTTAAAGATGTTTAGACATTATTTATTCTGTTTTGTTTTATTGCTCATGTGTAAAGTTGATGTTTCAAAAGTTATACTGATCTTTTATGTATTTACTTATGTCATAATTCCTATAACACTGATGTATATGTTAGTTCGATTCTTTTGTAAAGCCCATATTACTACTAATGTTATCTGTATTGTTATGTTCTTTAATGATATATTTTGTACCTTTGTCATTGTATTCTCATGTTATAATATTGTAATTGACACCAGTTCAGCAAATTAAGTAACTTGTAAGCATTCATTTCACTGCACACATTTCTGTTGGTCATAGTATATGGACAATATATGAGAAGTAGGGACTGATAGTGTTTGCAAGTGTGTTGATAATTCAGCAAGGGACTGGTTAACAGCATTGCTGATTCTAAGGATATTCCAAAAAGTTTTGTGAGTACACAAATGGTGGTTTAAGGACTTGCTATATTCTCTGCAACACTCTTCGATGGTGGTTGTGCACATGCACAGTCGCAACAGATGGCTGCTGGCCGTCTCTACATGGACTACAGTGGGTCTGCATCTTTGATGGCCCACCAATACCATTATTTCTACAAGGACTGTACTGGGTCTGCACCTCTGGTGGCCCACCAATACCGTAATCTCTACCAGGACTACAATTGGTCAGCTCTGTGATGACCTACTTACCAATATTTTTCAAAACGTCGAATGACTCTGCTGTGGGGTTCCTCTGTTGTGGCCCATTACCTGTCTGCATGTCAAGAGTCAGCACTGTCTTCCTGTTGGAAGGACAACACTACCTCAAGACTGCATGGAAATCCACTACTTCAGTGTGCATTTACTTTTACTGCTCAGACTTTGAGAAAAACACTGCAATTTTACTGTGATGAATGATCAGGACTGTCTTTATGGGCTGTGGGAAAGTTTTAGCTTTTGACCAACACTGTATCAATAAGTGTGTGCATTTGATATCTTTCTTACTGTAATTATGAAAAATTTTTTCAAATCTGTATTGGCCAGTGCCCAAAACGATTTGTAAAATTTTTTATGGGGAGCATGGGGGCTATGTAAGTAGGCTGTTTAGTATTTTATATTGGTAACGCCAAGTAGCGCTCTGTATGAAAATCACTGGCTGTGCTGTGTGCAGTCTGTGGCTAGTTTGCATTGTTGTATGCCATTGCAGTGTTGGACAGCTGGATGTTAACAGCGCATAGCGTGGCACAGTTGGAGGTGCGCTGCCAGCAGTGGTGGATGTGGGGAGAGAAATGGCGGAGTTTTGAAATTTGTAAGACTGGATGTAATGAACTGCTTTATATATTATGACTGTTAAGGTAAATACATCATTTGTTCTCTATCAAAATCTTTCATTTGCTAACAATGCCTATCAGTAGTTAGTGCCTTCCGTAGTTTGAATCTTTTATTTAGCTGGCAGTAGTGGCGCTCGCTGTATTGCAGTAGTTCGAGTAACTAAGATTTTTGTGAGGTAAGCGATTTGTGAAACGCTTAGGTTAATGTTAGTCAGGGCCATTTTTTTTTTGTAGGGATTTTTGAAAATCAGATTGCGTTGCGCTAAAAATATTGTGTGTCAGTTTAAGCACAGTCTTGTACAATTTTTCAAAAGGGGACTTTTCAATATATATCTTTCCGTAAGAGCTCTGAATTCCCTTATTTTATAGGTGTGATCGTTCCTCCCTATGTAGGTCCGTGTCAACTAAATATTTTCGCATTCGGAGGAGAAAGTTGGTGACTGGTATTTCGTGAGAAGATTCTGTCGCAACGAAAAACGCCTTTCTTTTAATGATGTCCAGCCCAAATCCTGTATCATTTCTGTGACACTCTTTCGCGTTAACACAAAACGTGCTGCCTTTCTTTGAACTTTTTCGATATACTCCGTCAGTCCTATCTGGTAAGGATCCAACTCCGCGCAGCAGTATTCTAATAGAGGACGAACAAGCGTAGTGTAGGCAGTCTCCTTAGTAGTTCTGTTACATTTTCTAAGTGTCCTGCCAATAAAACGCAGTCTTTGGTTAGCCATCCCCACAACGTTTTCTGTGTGTTCCTTCCAATTTACGTTGTTCATAATACCTAGGTATTTAGTTGAATTTACGGCTTTTAAATTAGACTGATTTATCGTGCAACCGAATTTTAACGAGTTCCTTTTAGCACTCATGTGAATGACCTCACACTTTTAATTATTTAGGGTCATCTGCCAATTTTCGCACCATTCAGATTTTTTAAAAAATCGTTTTTCAGTTTTTGATCTGATGACTTTATTAGTCGATAAACGACAGCGTCATCTGCAAACAACCGAAGGCGGCTGCTCAGATCGTCTCCCAAATCGAATACACAGGTAAGGAACAGAAAAGGGCGTATAACACTACCTTGGAGAACGCCAGAAATCGCTTCTGTCTTACTAGATGACTTTCCATCAATTACTACGAACTGTGACCTTTCTGACACGAAATCAGAAATCCAGTCACATAACTGAGACGATATTCCATAAGCACGCATTTCACTACGAGCCGCTTGTGTGGTACAGTGTCAAAAGCCTTCCGGAAATCCAGGAATACGGAATCTATCTGGAATTCCTTGTCAATAGCACTCAACACTTCATGTGAATAAAGAGCTAGTCGTGTTTCACAGGAACGTTGTTTTCTAAACCCATGTTGACTGTGTGTCAATAGACCGTTTTCTTCGAGGTAATTCATAATGTTCGAACACAATGTATGTTCCAAAATCCTGCTGCATATCGACGTTAACGATATGGGCCTGTAATTTAGAGGATTACTCGTACTACCTTTCTTGAATATTGGTATGACCTGTGAAACTTTCCAGTCCTTGGGTACGGATCTTTCGTCGAGCTAGCTGTTGTATATGATTGTTAAGTATGGAGCTAATGCATCAGCATACTCCGAAAGAAACCTAATTAGTATACAGTCTGGACCAAAAGACTTGCTTTCATTGAGTGATTTGAGTTGCTTCATTACTCCGAGGATATTTACTTCTACATTACTCATGTTGGCAGCTGTTCTCGATTCGAATTCTGAAATATTTACTTAGTCTTCTTTTGTGAAGAAATTTCGGAAGGATGTGTTTAGTAACTCTGCTTTGGCAGCACTGTCTTTGATAGTATCTCCATTGCTATCGCGCAGAGAAGGCATTGATTGTTTGTTGCCGCTAACATACTTCACATACGATAAAAATTTCTTTGGATTTTCTGCCAGGTTTCGGGACAAAGTTTCGTTATGGAAACTGTTCTAAGCATCTCGCATTGAAGTCCGCGCTAACTTTAGAGCTTCTGTAATAGATCGCCAATCTTGGAGGTTTTGGGTCTGTTTAAATTTGGCATGTTTGTTTCGTTGTTTCTGCAACAGTGTTCTAAACCATTTTGTTTACCAAGGAGCAGCTCCGTCGTTTGTTACTTTATTTGGTGTACATCTCCAAAATGCTGCCGATATTATTTCATTGAATTAATGCCACATCTGGTCTGCACTTATATTATTAATTTGGAATGAGTGGAGATTGTCTCTCAGGAAGGAATCAAGTGAATTTTTATCGGCTTTTTTGAATAGGTACATTTTCCAGGATTTGGGAATTACAATATTCAATCTCGCTACGACAACCATGTGTTCACTAACACTTGAATCGGTTTTGATGCTCGTTATTAACTCTGGATTATTTGTTGCTAGGAGGTCAAGTGTGTTTTCACAACCGTTTACTGTTCGCGTGGGCTCATGAACTAACCGCTCGAAATAATCTTCAGAGAATGCGTTTAGCACAATTTCGTTGATGTTTTATGCGTATCTCCGGAATTAAACATGTATTTTCGCCAACATATAGAGGGTAAATTAAAGTCACTACCAACTATATCGTATGAGTCGCGTTCGTGTTTGCAATCAAACTGAAGTTTTCTTTGAACCCTTAAGTATCTGTATCATCTGAATTGAGAGGTTAGTAACAGGATCCAATTATTTTATTTCGGTTGCCAACAATGACCTCTGCCCATATTAAATTATAGGAAGTATCTACTTCAATTTCGTGACAAGTTAAACTACTTCTAAAAGCAACAAACACGCCACCGCCAACCGTGTTTAGCCTATCCATTCGGGACACCGTTAGGTTCTAGGCAAAAATTTTGGCTGAGCTTATATCCGGCTTTAGCCAGCTTTCAGTGCATATAACGATTTTAGCATCAGTGCTTTCTATTAGTGCTTGAAGCTCTCGTACTTTCCCAACGAAGCTACGACAGTACACAACTGTTACACCAATGGTTCCTGTATCTACGTTCTTCCTGTGTTCAGCCTGAACCCTTTGGTGATGGCGACCCACCCCTCGCATCCAGACCTGGTCGACCAAATGGATATTGTATCTACTCTCGTTTTCGATTCACGTCTCTCGTGTCCCGAAGATGCTCAGCCAGACCAATCAGGAAGTCACACGGGCGTTACTCGTAGAACAAACAGACGGCCCGTTTCCCCGTAGATGTGCGCTGTCCGTGCTGCTTCGCACACTTCCTCTGCCCGGGAAACCGCCTCTACGGCACTAGTGGCAGAGATTGTGTTCCAAAAGACGTGGCGTGAGCTATCCGTCGCCCAAAGTTTCAGTTTCGTGTAGACATCCGAATTAATGGTACTGCAAAGAAATTTCGGTCCAGTGACACGTGTTTCTGTTACACCGCACCAGACGCGGGTTTTTTAATCTTGCAATGGTTGGTTACACACATTGTTAGGGTTCTCCAATGCCCAGTACATCTACATCTACGTGATTACTCTACTACTTACAATTAAGTACCTGGCAGAGCGTTCAATGAACTACCTTCAAACTTTCTCTCTATCGTTCCACTCTCAAATGGCGCATGGGGAAAACGAGCACTTAAATTTTTCGGTGCGAGCCCTGATTTCTCTTATTTTATCGTGATGATCATATCTCCCTATGTAGGTGGACACTAACAGAATGTTTTCGCAATTGGAGGAGAAAATTGGTGATTGAAATTTCATGAAAAGATCCAGTCGAAACGAAAAACGCCTTTGTTTTAATGATTGCTACTTCAATTCACGTATCATGTCTGTGACACTATCTCCCCTATTTCGCAATAATACAAAAAGAGCTGCCCTTCTTTGAACTTTTTCAGTATCATCCGTCAGTCCCCATCTGATACGGATCCCACACCGCACAGCAATACTCCAGAATAGGGCGAACAAGCGTGGTGTAAACAGTCTCTGTAGTAGACCTGTTGCATCTTCTAAGTGTTCTGCCAGTGAATCGCAGTCTTTGGTTTTCTCTATCCACAATATTATCTATGTGATCGTTCCGACTTAGGTTATTTGTAACAGTAATCCCTAAGTATTTAGTTGAATTTACAGCCTTCAGATTTGTGTGACTTACCAAGTAATCGAAATTTATCTGGTTTCTTTTAGTACTCATGTGAATAACTTCACACTTTTCGTTATTCAGGGTCAATTGCCACTTTTTGTACCTCACAGATATTTTATCTAAATCATTTTGCAGTTTGTTTTGAACATCTGATGACTTTACAAGAGCCAGCCGGAGTGGCCGTGCGGTTCTAGGCGCTACAGTCAGGAACCGCGCGACCGCTACGGTCGCAGGTTGGAATCCCGCCTCGGGCACGGATGTGTGTGATGTCCATAGTTACGTTTAAGTAGTTCTAAATTCTAGGGGACTGATGACCTCAGAAGTTAAGTCCCATAGTGCTCAGAGCCATTTGAATCATTTTCATTGGCGCAATAGGAAAGAGCTATAAACATCAAAATTTATATTCAGATTCCTTTTTCATTGAAATTTAATGGAAACAGCATGCTGTATCTCATAAAGTAATATTTTTGTTGAAATTCATGATTTTCTGTTTTTGTGTCCTAAAAGTTCGGAGGCAAGTTAAGTTCAAAATGGGTCTAAGCACTACGGGACTTAACATCTGAGGTCATCAGTCCCCTAGACTTAGAAACTACTTAAACCTAACTAACCTAAGGACATCACACACATCCATGCCCGAGGCAGGATTCGAACCTGCGACCATAGCAGCAGCGCGGTTCCGGACTGAAGCGCCTAGAACAGCAGAAGTTAAATCTCATAGAGCTCAGAGCCATTTGAACCATTTTTGAACTTTACAGGAGGGTAAATGACAGCATCATCTGCAAATAATCTAAGAGGGCTACTCAGATTGTCTCCTATGTCGTTATTATAGATCAGGGACAATAGAGGGACCATAATACTTCCTAGGGGACCGCCGGATTTTACTTCTGTTTTACTCGATGACTTTCCGTCAGTTAATACGAACTGTGACCTTTCTGACAGGAAATCATGAATCCAGTCGAACAACTGAGGCGATATTCCATAGGCAATCAATTTGGTTATAAGACGCTTGTGAGGAACGGTGAGAAAGTCTTCTGAATATCTAAAAACATGGAGTCAATTTGACATCCCCTTCGACAGCATCCATTACTTCATGAGTATAAAGAGCTAGTTGGGTTCCTCACGAACGATATTTTCTGAATCCGTGCTGACTATGTCTCAGTAAATCGTTTTCTTCGATGTACTTCATAATGTTCGAGTACAGTATATGCTCCAAAACCCTACTGCAAATCGAAGTTAGTGATATAGGCCTGTAATTCAGTGGATTATTCCTATTTCCCTTTTTGGGTATTGGTGTGACCTGAGCAATTTTTCAATCTTTAGGTACGGAACTTTCTGTGAGGGAGCGGTTGTACATAATTCCTAAATATGGAGCTACCTCGCGTTCTGTGAATTCACATGACTGGAAACATAAAACGATGCTTCATAACTCATGATTTAATGGAAAGGGTATAGCAAATCATCGTTAATCTTTTCAAAAGCCACGTGCAGTTATCTACACGTTACTGAACGTCATCCTTAAGACTTTTCCATATACACTGGCTACTCCTCCTATTTACGTGCGCCTGTTGGGACCTCAATAATTCTTCGGCGAATGTCTGTAGTAACTTCTGTTGTGCAAAATCAAGGAATTCTCCGTCGGTTTACATTTTGCACAGATCCGTAAATTTTTAACAGACTCTGTTTTAATCTCTTTGCTGGTAGCGCTCTATCTGGTTCCTTGACCCCGAAAATTTCACGAGTTTCCTTAATCAAACTTGTTTCCACATATTTTTCCACAATTTCAAATCTTTCTTCTATCGAGAAAGTCATTTTGTCTACAAGAAGGAGAAACTTCTAATCTCACTGATGAAATAAACTGAAATGCTGAGAGAAGAGTGCTAAATATCGATTATTGTAATAAAACTGTCTGTTGCTGTAGCTGTGTCTTCTGTTTCGGAATTGGAAATATTGCATTCGCATTGAAAAGGGAGTTGGATTACTTTTAACTGCGACACCCTTTACTTTGCTGTTCTTCGTTTGAACTGCCGACGGTTTCATTCGCATTATAGATAGGATGATCAGGATGAAATTATATTTATTCTACTGTTTTAAGGATATCAAAATCTTGCCTACGTCGACATTGTTAAAAACTTTCCCTCTAACCATTAAGGTAGGCTTTCTAAGATTAATGTTAGGGGCTTCCTTGCCTGCCATAGGCGACTGTTTATTAAAACGATGTGGTATATTGATCCACTCTGCGAACTGAAATACTAATATCCACATGTCGTTCACTGTAAATCCATAAAATTGCTTTCAGATTTCAAAAACATGATGAAGGAGTAATTATTCCTGTTCCTCATTGAACACAATCCATAAGCTTACAATAACCATTTCACAAGCTAGCGCATCGATGTTTTTTCCAGGTCTCTTCTTTTCAAGGTATTACGTGGAACGTGAAATTGCTTTGCTGCTGTACAAGAAGTCACCTTATTACTTTTTGCAGCTTAAGTACCGTTTCTCAACGCAAATGACCCCACGTTTCTTGCTCTGACTTCTGGACGTGTTTTCTAAGCATGTAGATGCAGCAGGCCGCTTTCAATCCATTTTTTGTATTTCGCCAACTATAAGAGAACAGAGATGAATTTAAATATCATTATTTAATTGCTTCAAAATCTTGAATGCTGTAGATTTTTCATTTAAATCTTTATTTGCCAAGATCGCAATGTATAAATCGGTGTATACTATTATTCACCCCATACATAGTGTCTTCAGTTCTGGATATTGTTATTAGAAGTCACAAATTTGAAATACTGTAGAACAATATCGCCTTAACAAGATCAATTATTAAAAAAGCATTATTCATTAGTTTGTTTGTTTTCAAGACGCGCCCATACAACCATCTTAGATTAGATTAGATTAGATTAGTTTTTCGTTCCATAGATCCGTGCTGAGGAGATCCTCGTGGATGTGGAACATGTCAATTTTTTTTAAAGCTGAAATAACAGTATTAATAGTATGAATATATACAACACATCATTTGTTTATATTAAAGCATTCGTCAATGGAGTAGAAGGAGTTGGCCACTAGTAAGTCTTTCAGGCTCCTTTTAAACTGATCTTTATTTGTAACAAAATTTTTTTATGTTTGCTGGCAAATTATTGAAGATGAGTGCTCTGGAGTAGTGGACCCCTTTTTGAATTAAAGTAAGTGCTTTTAAGTCCTTGTGCAGATCATTTTTGTTCCTGGTATTGTATGTACGAACTTGAGCTATTTGTTGGTAAAAGAGATATGTTATTTAGGACAAATTTCATTAAGGAGTAAATATACTGAGAGGCAGTAGTTAGTATACCCAGTTCTTTGAAGAGGTTTCTACAGGACGTCCGTGAATTTACTCCACAAATAATACGCATTACACGCTTTTGGACTCTAAAAACTTTTGTTTGACTTGAAGGGTTCCCAAAAATATGATACCAAATGACATTATGGAATGAAACTAGGCAAAGTATGCAAGCTTTTTCATTTTGATGTCACCTATGTCTGCTAACACTTGAATTGCTAATACAGATTTGTTAAGGCGTTTCTGCAGTTCTGTGGCGTGCTCCTTCCAACTGAATTTATTATCAAGTAGTAATCCCAGGAATTTAAGACTGTCAACCTCTACTATCTTCTCTTCTTCATACTTTATGCATATGGTGTGTGGAAACCTCTTACAGGTTCTGAATTGCATATGGTGAGTCTTTTCGAAGTTTAATGTCAATTAGTTGGCTTTAAACCATTTATTAATATCTTTCTAGAACTACATTCGACATACTATTTATTGCAATACTTGTGTCATCTGCAAACAAAACGAACTTTGCTTCTGGCAGTGTAACTGATGAGAGGTCATTAATGTACACAAGAAGAAGCAATGGCCCTAAGATGGATCCTTGTGGGTAATCACATGTAATTTCTTCCTGATGATGACTGATTACATAATTCACCAGTCCCTTGCACTGACACCCTTTGTTTCCTGTTAGCGAGGTATGACTCCAACCATTTTGCAACACTGCCCATGATACCATAGAATTCTAATTTATTTAAAAGGATGCTGTGGTTCACACAATCGAATGCCTTTGACAAATCACAGAAAATACCTGCTGCTTGTAACTTGTTATTTAATGAATTAAGTACATTTTCACTGTAGGTGTAAATAGCCTTCTCGATATCATAACCCTTCAGAAATCCAAACTGTGTTCTTGATAATATGTTATTTGTGGTCAGATGGTTGAGAAGCTGCCTGTACATTACTTTTTTTAAAATTTTTGAGAATGCTGGCAAAAGAGAAATCGGTCTGTAGTTTGATGGTATCTCTTTATCTCCTTTCTTGAATAGAGGCTTAACATCTGCATATTTTAGCCAGTCAGGAAATGTCCCAGTTACAATTGACTGGTTACACAAGTAACTTAGAATTGTACTAAACTCACAAGAACATGCCTTAATTAACTTTGCTGATATTTCATCATAACCACTAGAATGCTTTGTTTTTAAATATTTTATTATGGAAATTATTTCTTTTAGTGAAGTGAGTGACATATTCATGTACCTGAAGCTATTTGTAAAGGCTAGTTTCAGATATTCAAGAGCATTATTTACTGATCCTGACAACCCCATTCTATCAGTTATGGATATAAATAACCTGTTAAGTAGATTTGCCACACTATGCCCATCGGTTACTAATGTGTCATTTACCCTTAGTGCTATTTGCTCCTCTTCCTTTTTGGTTCTAGCAGTCTCCTCTTTCACCATATCCCATATTGTTTTTATTTTGTTCCCTGACATTGCTATTTTCTTCTCGTAGTGCATTTGTTTGGATGTCTGAATTGCTTTTTTTTTAATATTTTACAGTATTCCTTGTATTTAGCTAAATCATCAGCATTGGAGCTATTCTTGGTCGACAGATACATTTCCCTTTTTGTCTTACAGGAAATCTTTATTCCTTGTGTAATCCATTGTTTTATTATAGACTTCTGTTTAATTTGAGTAACTCAACAGTGGAATGTAATTTATGACGACACAATAGCAAGGACAACACAACACCTAGTACTCAAGCAGAGAAAATCTGCCACATGACGGGGAATCGAAACTGAGCCCCTGTAAAAGCTGTTGGGAGGATACAAACATGTAGTATACACATCATAAAAACAAGTAACACACTTAGTTACATCATCGTTAACATTCTTAAGAAAACGTTAACTCCAGAACAAAATTGGATCAAATTACATAGAAATGAGCCAAAGCCAATGTAAAGAGCAATAAAATTACAGTAAAAACATGCCTTACAGCTATTTTTACAATACATGCAAATGAAACATACTGCGTAAATATCGTTGCAGCAAACTGAATAAGACGTAATGTAAGCCATCGTGCTCATTCACAGTGTCAGAGTTAACCAGACCAAGACTCGCGTTCCATATACGTGCTCACAAATTAGTGAAAGTGACACCAGGTGGCAGTAAAATACAATGAAGTGCAAATATAATGTAGTCTAACAATTAAAAGGTGGAAAATAACCAATAGGTATTTAAAGGCAAGTATTACAACCAACAGCTATAACTATAAAATTATTACAACTGGTGTAATTGAACTGAAGCTGCACGGACAGAAAGGGCGCGATATTACGAAAAACTTATAACGTTACATAAATATAATTGACACTAATAGTATTTTACTTTTTACATTCTTCATCACAAAAAACACTATTATATATCCAGAGGCTAAATGAACGTGCATTCAACTGCACTGTACAATACACCAACCAGGAGAAACAAACTCTACTGATAATAGAGGTTTTATAACTACCAGCCAATGTTGCACATCTAATGTTTTAAGGGACATAGAACAATACATACAACTTTCAGTTACATTTCGTCGTGTGAAATAAAATCGTTTCAATAATTGGCTTGTAGTGGAAGTGTTATGGAGCCTGATGTCTATGTGGGGCATTAAGTGACTTTCACGATATATTCTGGTTGTTCTTGGTAGTGTTGATTACATGAAGGTCATTTCTATATTATGAAACATAGAATAGAGTAACCGTCAAAGCAGGAAACTAAACAGCATTAACAACCCTCAAGTGCTGTCATCTCAGACAACCACTGACAGACCAACTATAAAGGCCTGTTGACCTTAAATTAATAAGTGGTAGCATAAGAAATGTGTTCAATAACAACTCTCGCCAAATACAGTATACAATTTAAAACAACAACCAGGCTCTAGATGTATTCTATTTTGTTCTGCACTTGATATTTCCTTAAGAACGCTAACACTGTTACCCATTCTCTTGATATTGGAACTGCATGGTTGTACCTCGCTACGCACAACAGTTTTCGCATAATTCCTCTCGTTAATGCAATTTCACTCCGGAGAATGCATAATTTGTCGCCTTTATTAACCATTTCCAGATGTGAAGATGATCATTTACTCGATTAAAACTCAAAATCAATGCATTGTGATGCAGGAAAGTAAAGAGTTTGTTAAAACAACTACATAATTCGCTCTCTCCATGCCGAATATGTCAGGTAATCACAATCATTCAAAAATCATTACAAAGGGATAGGCTGACGGATGGTAGTTTCGTATGTAAAAGGATTTAGATGTCAGTCTGTAAAATTATGTGATCAGTGTGGAAGTAGCTCACTCTTATTGGGGTAAACAGATTGAAAATGGACTGTTAGGAAAAGTGTCCACTTTTCCCGGTAGACACAGTATCGGGATTATTGGTTTCTCAGATGAAACTATGAAACTGAAAGAAACAACAAGCAACTACATTTGTAAGGATGCTGTTTAAACAATGATGCTTTAAAACGCTATTACCCTACGTGTATGTGAGGCTAAATAACTTACATCAGAGACTGAAAATAAAAGAACTCTTTATTAATAAAAAGAACTTTTTATTAATGTAACTTCAAGGCAAATAATTTGCTGTGGGTACTTTTCCCACCATGGTCATTTACCCACCTTCCCCTACACCTGATATGTGGTGTAAGGTTCACATCAGTCACATTCATTGCTTCATCTTTAAATGATTGTGTGTAAATAGCTTAGAAACATTGTGCTATGTGCCGTAAGCTTCCATAGTAAAGAGGCTTCCATTCTTACAATATGTAATATGCCAGGGTACAGGATTGGAAACAACGGCTACATATACACCAGAAGATAACCATACGACTTTCTGCCAAAATGCAGATCAGTACTGTGTGTGCTTAGAAGGAGAATAAATTCCAATAACTCGATGATTAAAGAATCTTTCGTACCAGAAGACAGAAAGAAAAACGAGTACGGCACTGTTCCAGCATCTGGGTATGTTGTTCTGTCAGCTGTGTAGTGTGACGTAAAGTGCCATACAATGGATTTTCGACGGTTTGATTGAACACATGTTGACGCAGCTCAAGAGATCGTATATTCTAAAAAAGCACAGGCATAGAACAGAGGAAGGAACCGAAGAAAGAAATAGTTCCCCTCGAGATAGTTTAGATACTTCCGTAGTACTTCAACAGTGCTCTGACGGTGACCAATCAACAGAATAGAAGTGTCTTACAGGAGGTAAGATCCTTAAATTTACAAGGGAAGGGGTTCACACGTACGTAGCCAGTTTACTGTATGGCTGCTTTGGAGCTGAAGCATGCAGAGATGTTCCTGGATGTGACGCCTCTTGTAAATGGCCAGAGTTTTAGCGGTTTATGGAAAATGTTGCATGTTTAGAAGTACTAGCACAACATAAAAGAATTTAGATTCCTCGTATAACTAACGTAGGCCACAGTTTTTCGTACCATATCCTTGCAATACGACTGCTTTAATCAAGCCTCACAAACTCAGAGAAAGTGGATGACAAGAGAAACCACGTCACTGGGGCTCGGGCGCCCACAACACTACTTACTCCCAGATCTCGCCAAGTATCTATGGCCGCAGAAGTTGCGTTGTGTAACAGTAATCCATAACATTCAGCAACCATTCTCATGAATCAGTCTATAAGTAAAAATTTTATCAAAATCTTTATAACGGCTCCTGAGATTAGCCATCAGACAGAAACAGAAAAAACTGCTGGGAAACAATAATTTATAATGTGAAAAGATGCATTTATCAGAGCGTTTTCCTCTGTAACTTACAAAATGGTAAGTGAAAGGAATATTTATAGATAGGTAAACATAAGAAACTTTACTCCTCTTATAGAGAAACGCACACGGTTTTTTTTTAATCTTTTCGCACGGAGTTACAGCAAATAAGTTTTCTAAATAGTATGTATTTGATCTGTCAGATAGCTGATGTATTTGAACCGGCTTTAAAATTAAAATTCAGTTTTTACCATAGTTGGTAAAAGAGACAGAAAAGTACAAAATTTTATGAGTGGATTCTACACGCTGAATTCAATGTTGCTGGTGTCCCGGAGCGACGAGCTTCCGGTATCCACTGTTTGACGTCATGTTGGGTTAGAGTGTAGCAACAGGTACGATGGAATCCGTAAACAAACGAAGTTACGTCTGCCTCATGTATTCACATGGTGAACATGGCGTACATCTCCAAAGACCACATTGACGTGTAGCTGATTCTCGGTGAGTAGCTACACGACGGCAATCTACCGTGAAACATCTTAATCGATGAGCTTCTTGAGTTATTGCGTTCTAACGTTCTGAAGCACGATTTTGAAAAAAAGTTGTTTCCGAAGGCATGGCTGTAACAGACGAAAACCAGCAACTTGTGATGAAATGCAAGTGTTCGTTTAAACTTCAATATACCACGGTCCTTGTGTCAGCTTGCGAGAAGTTCCTACAGTCAGTGGTCAGACCTATATCTGTATGGCGAATGCATGTGGCCCAAAGTTTCGTACGTACCTCCTGTTCCGTACACAAGGGGTGCATGGACACGATTTCAATCAGAGATTTACGCACCTTGAGTAGACCATTAATAACTTCCCTCTGGGTGTCTAAAATATTTTTATATTCTCTAATAAATTTACGTTTACAAATAACAGTGCAGTGAACCGTCATAATATGCATAACTAGGCCAGAGGAAATCCTATTTTATTTTTGGAGTCAATATAGATACACCATCAGTGTATAGACTGGAATGCTTGGCAACGAAATAATCGACTGACACTACTTCACAAGAACTCTGACATTTGAGAAGTGTGGTGTTTAGTTTTCAACACCGATCATTTTTTACATACTATGCACATGGCATTGTAGAGAATGTTTTTTTCGTAATATCGTCGTCGTCGACGTCGGCTGATACTCGTATTCGAGTTTTCATTTCTCTCCTGAGATTTCCTTTGTCACGGTTCAGGCGTGGAAGTGTCGTTGATGGCTTAGCAATCCAATCCTAGCGTGGAACAGGCGGCCACAGACATTACAGCTGATGGAAGTTGGAGGACGTGGCTGAGCCTGGAGGAGTTTACGTCTCCGGCGTTTGTCATCCTCCATTCTTCGACGTTCCAGCTCAAAGTTTTGAAGAGCATTTGAGGCAACTGATCGCCATCGACTTCGGTCTTCTGCTATTGTGGACCAGTTACTCAGATCGATGTTCAAGTTTTTCGGATTTTTCTTGTACTGATCCTTATAACGTTAGAGAGGGGCACCTCGTGGCCTTTTACCTGTGCTCACTTCGCTGTACAGCATTTGGCGTGGAAGTCTGTCATTTTTCATCCGCTGGATATGTCCGACCCATCTGAGTTGATGCCCAATGATAAGAGCTTCCATGCTATACATTTTTGCTTTCTCAAGAACAGCCGTGTTGGATATGAAGTCATCCCATTTCAGGTTCATGATATATCTTAGCTTCTGTTGGTTGAAACGTTCTAGTTTCTTCAGATCACAGCGATATAACGTCCAGGTTTCGCAACCATATAGCACGGTGGAAATGACTACAGCTTTGTACACCATCAGTTTGGTGTACAGTGTTAGGTCTTTATTCAGGAAGACACGCTTTGTAAGACGTCCAAATGCTACATGGGCAGCACGTAATCTATTCTCCAAATCTTTTCCAGATGAGCAGTTAGATGACAGTATGTTTCCCAGGTAGAGGAAATGGTCCACTTGTTCCAAGGGTGTATCATAAATGGATATGCTGTAGTCAGGAACGGAGGAGCCAGGAGTTGGCTGCGCCATCACCTTTGTCTTTGGAATATTGATGGAGAGACCAAATCGTTCGTACGCCCTGCTGAAGGAATCAACTGACAGCAGCAACTCTGCAGGTGAATGAGCTGGAGAAGCATTGTCATCAGCATACTGCAGCTCTGTCACACGAGTGGTACTGGTGAACCTTTTTGAATGGAGTCTGGACTGGTTGAATAATCCTCCATCAAACCTGTACTTTAGTTCTATTCCTGCATTGTTTACGGTTGTCTCGTAAAGCATAGCTGCCAGATACAATGCAAATAATGTTAGTGCAAGAACGCATCCTTGTTTAAGCCCACTTGTTATTGGGAATTCACCAGTCGTTTCATTCTGGCAGAGGACCTGTCCAGTCATATCATCGTGGAGAGCTTCAATCAGGTCAACAAAATGTTCAGGGCAGCCGAAGTGTTTTAAGACTATCCACATGGCTTCTCTGGGAACTGTATCAAAGACCTTTTCTAGATCGTAGAAAACAAATAGTAAAGGCTTTTGCTGTTCTCTGCACTTCTCCTGTAGTTGTCGTGCACAGAAAATCATGTCAATTGTCCCTCTTGAAGGTCGAAACCCGTATTGAGACTCAGGTAGTATTGTCTCTGAAAGTGTCTGGAGGCGATTTAAAAGGATTCTTGCAAAAATTTTGCCAGTGACAGAGAGTAGAGATATTCCCCGGTAGTTATCACAGACGCTTCTGTCGCCCTTCTTGAAGATGGTGACAATTGTGGAGTTCTTCAAGTCAACTGGTACCTTGCGGGTTTCCCACATTAATAGAATGAGTGAGAATAGTCTAGTTTTTAGAGACAAGCCGCCACCCTCAATAAGCTCCATCGGGATGCTGTCAGGTCCAGGAGCCTTCCCAGGTTTCACACTCTTGAGTGCCTTGCAGAATTCTTGAAAAGTTGGAGGATCAGCCATCCAGTGTTTTGGAGGGTGCTGTGGGACATTTTTGAGAAAATCTCTAGCGGCAGTAGAAGGGCGGTTTAACAGTGAGCTAAAGTGCTCTTTCCAACGATTTAAGATGTCCTGTCTTTCAGTAAGAATGGTGGAGTTGTCAGCAGCTTTCAGTGTTCGTGATGAGGAGCGGATAGGTCCATACAGCTCTTTAATACCAGCGTAGAAGCCACGCAGGTTCCTTGCATCGGAAAGATTTTGGAGTTTTGTGGCTTTCTGTTGCCACCATTTGTTCTTGATTACTCGTATTTCACTTTGACATTTCTGCTTGAGTTCTTGAAAGTGTGCTTTCTCTTCTGCGCAGGACGGATCTTTAGCAAGGGATAGGTAAGCATCCCGCTTTGCATTGATGATGGCTTGGATTTCTCCATGGTTGTCATCAAACCAATCACTTCTTTTCCGTGCACCAATACCAACAACATTCTCAGCAGTTTCTTTGATGATGTTCTTTAATGTGGTCCATTCTTTTTCGACGTCATCCGTGGTTGCTGGAGCTTTGTTAAGTTGTTCAGACAGTATGTCTTGGAAGTGTGAGCGAACGTTTTTGTTGTTCAGGTTGCTTATGTTGAATTTTCTGCGTGGTGGGTTTGCAAAGTGGGATCGTGGCCTGCGATACTTTGGTACTCTCAAACGGCTGACTAAAAGTTTATGGTCAGTCCAGCACTCATGGATGTTTAGTGCTGCTTTTTTGATGAGAATGTCTTTCTTGTCACGCTGTCGCGAAATAACGTAGTCTATAAGATGCCAATGTTTGGAGCATGGGTGTTCCATGTGGTCTTATAGCGGTTACGCAAACGGAATTGGGTATTGGAGATGAAAAGCTCGTGATCAGCACATAGACCAAGAAGTAACAATCCATTTGCATTGCAGTTTCCCACCCCTTGTTTATCCATGACCTCTCTCCAAAAACGGTTGTCCCTTCCCACTCTGTCATTGAAATCACCAAGTAAAATTAATTTATCTTGAATGGGTATTTTAGAGAGAGTACTGTTCAGTTGGTGGTAGAACTGATTCTTTGTGTCTTCATCACTGTATAAAGTAGGAGCATATGCAGAGACGAAGGTGATGAATCTGTCTGAACCAATGGGTACTCTAAGAGTCATCAGTCTTTCATTAATTGAGACAGGTGTAAGTCGAAGATCTTTCACTATTTTCGTTTTTACGGCAAATCCTGCACCATGGATGCGTGGTTCTCCTGCAGCCTTTCCCTTCCAGAATATGGTGTACCCTGAACGTATCTCACTATGTGTCTCTCACCTGAGAGTCTTGTCTCACTCAAGGCAGCTATGTCTATATCTGGCCGGGCTTGTTCTTGGGCGATAAGAGCGGTTCTTCTCTCTGGCCTGTAATTGTTCACGTCCAGGAGGGTCCTGACATTCCATGTCCCTGTTGTCATAATCATTTCATTCTTTTGTTTACGTCCGCAGTATAAGGAGTGACCTACTGGGTGCGGATTTCCAGCCCGGTTCAAGTGTGACTTCCGAGGTTTAGCCCACATTTTCTAGGGCCTTCCCCATTCAGGGTGGGCAGCGGCCATCCTAAATAGGCCTGCCCAGTCGCAGATGCAGGACCGGATTCCCGAGTAGTCACACGGGTTCTCAGGAAGGCGACCATCACGCACCTGCCGCCAATGTGCTGGTCCAGACTAGTAGCTTCCAGCCTCACTCGGAGCCTGCTACCATCGTCTTTATCCCATCGCCATTGGTCTTTAGAGAAAATGACAGGAGAAATTGCCATTTGCGTGAATTTGTTTAAGGTGGATTACAGCTTGCGAGGAAGTGACCCACACACTATGATTCTGGAACAATTCATCACGGCACATATGTATGTGACATGTGACTTCCGGTACCAGAACTGCAACGAACTGCCGCGATCTCAATGATGGCTGAGCGGCGCCTTTACAGCCAGTTCGTCTGGCATGACCTCTTCCGCCTCCACGATCGTTGAGAACCTGGGATATAAGATTCTTTTTCCGCTCGCTTCGCCGTTGGATCGAAGGGTAGATAATAGATACTAGAGAGGAAAGTGAAAAGACACCCTTGGGCCTCGGAAACCTAATACCGTTGGGGTCGAAGAAACCAAGAGTTGGCCGAGGGGGCCGGATAGGAAAGGAAACAGGAGAAGCCTGACACAAGTAAGTGGAAGTAATGCCAGGCTTAGCTAAGGGCCCGTGTGGTTGCCACCCACATACTCCCAAGACGGGAGCCCCCTGCACACAGGTCAATATTATTGTCACTACCTTTCATTTTTCTGACTAGTAATTCCAAGCTACGCCAAACTCAAAAAATATCCCAGCAAGGAATACCATGTATAGCGATCCTCCAGTTTCATTTAAACAAGGGTCATCAGTGCGATTCCCTTTTCTAAGTGGCCACAGATGGGACGCATCTGTCTTCATTTGTACTGGAATAACAGGACTTGTAAGAGGCCTAGTTGCATCTTCCTGTGTCAAATCAAAACAACGACTTTCTAATATTTCACCAACATGGCGTCTTTAAGTGACGTCGCCATCCCATCACAGAGGTAACACGCAGATCTTGAGTTTGCTGCTTTTGCTGTGAGGCTATAATGGAAGTACAATGAAACAAGCTAAGTTTCCTTTTCACTGAAATAATGAGTTCCGTAGCTTATAGGGATGTCAACTACTTTTTTTTACTCTACTCGTTCTTCTTTCTCATGAAACAGTAAACTCGACAATAATTTAGCGTAATAATGCGCACACCTATAGAGATCACTCGAAAAGTTAGGAATCATTCTTAACGGGCACAGTACAATTCTTTGTCAGCCTCAAACCAAGTAACAATATTATCGTACCACAAGTCAAATTACGCTTTCCTCAATAATAACTGCTCACGGACTCTTCAACTTAGACGCACCCTGGATTACATCCAACTTAGCAAAAGAACTATACTCTCTTCTGACTTAATACTGAACTGTTTGGCGTGAATGAACTTGCTAGTCACTCCATTGACAAGAAGCTGATGACACATAAGTGATTTGGCTCTTCCTACTTCCTCAGTTGTCTACGGCACGCACCGAGCGAGGTGGCGCAGTGGCTATCACACTGGACTCGCATTAGGGAGGTCGACGGTTCAAACCCGGCCCAGGTCATCCAGATTTAGGTTTTCCGTGATTTCCCAAAATCTCTCCAGGCAAATGCCGGGATAGCTCCTTTGAAAAGGCACAGCCGAGTTCCTTCCCCATTCTTCCCTAAACAGATGGGACCGATGACCTCACTCTTTGGTCCCCTCCCCCAAATTAACCAACAACAATCTACTGCACGCCGTGTGGTTGTTTAGTGGACACAGGAGCGAGAAGCACATACTGTTCATGAACAGAGAATTCCGGCATTAATTTATTCTGTACCTGATAACAAATAATAAAAACAATACATAACTTTGTTACTGTAGTCTGCAGCGTCATATTTGAATGTAGAAGTATATACAGATAGAAATGATTTATAAATCTGTCACCTTTTCTATTCAGAAAATGTCGAGGCCTGACCAGTATGAAGGTCTGTAAATGTTATTCAACTGGCGAACACATAAAATGGACTCAGTGCATGAGCGTTCGAAGTTAATTAAGAACACCCTCCGCTGGAGCTCCGGAGAGGGGCTGTTCGCACATCGTGGGCAGCGGTGTAATCGTTCATGGGAGCTCTCTCGTGCCGCGGTGTCGGCTGTAGGAAACGCGGCATTGTAACTGGCGGCGAGCCTATTTGAAAGTGCGGCCGACTGGATAGCGACCAATACCAGATAAATGTTTGATGAAATCATAGCAGTCGCAGTGTTTCGATGAGTTGCCTACTCGTCATCGTAAGGCGGAGTGACTTGGTCTGAAGATGTTGTGTAGAACGATCTTTGAAACTTTGCGAAAACACAACGCCACCCACGACTTGGTCATAACCTGGAAATATTTCATAAATGAAAATCACCAAGACAGCCTCCGTTCACGTATAATAAAGTGGCGTTTTCATTACTGTATCTTTACTGAACTGAGATGTGATATGTGGGAATGAAGCCATGGCTCCAAGTACCAGATATTTTACAACCTGAGGTTTTAGGAGATCTCAAGATAACTTTAAAGAAGTATAGCCAACAAACAACACTGGCATATTAGAAATATACTGTTTTCAGTAGGATCTGTATCTAATTGGGCTCAAATTTCACACAAGAAATGGCAGAAGCATGATGGGGCAATACATTTTGTTCCTGCTGTGAGACAACTAACGAACCAGTATGATCCAAGGCCGAACACAGCTTTTACCACGCCCACGAAAATCACCTATGTTAATCTTCTGGATTTTCTGGATTGGGTCGCCTGAAAAGTGATTCGTACAGCTCTCTTGTTGGTAGGGAGAGAATATATTTATTCTTTAACAAATTTGTCATTAAAAATATATCGCTTTTTCAAACCAACAGCTCAATTCATGGAATCAATACTAGAAATAAGAGTAATCTTCACAAGGATTTAAAGTCACTTAGTCTAGTACAAAAAAGTGTGCATTATTCAGGAACACACATTTTCAATAACTTGCCAGCAGCCATAAAAAGCTTAACAACCAATGTAATTCAGTTTAAGAGAAGCCTAAAGGATTTATTGATGGCCAACTCCTTCTACTCCATTGATGAATTTCTCAGTAGAACCAACTGATTTGTGTGTGTATATATTAGTACAATATAACTTTTGCAGAATTTCAGTGCAGTAATGTGTTCATTGTAATTAAGTGTGTGTGTGTGCGTGTGTGTGTGTGTGTGTGTGTGTGTGTGTGTGTGTGTGTGTGTGTAAGTACAATCTAACTTCTGCACCATTTCAGTGCAGTCATGTGTTCATTTTAATAAGTATTATAGTAGTTATATTACACGCTTATTATCTTATAAATAAATAAATAAAACTTTTTTATTTTAAATTCAGTGCATTAGTATTTGTGAAATGCTTCTTTCATATAGTGTTCATTAAAAAACGACGATCATTCCACTTGGGACCTGTGGAATGGTGCATTGTTTGAGTTGTAAATATTTGTCATGTATTGTTGTTTTTCTGACATGTTCTACATCCTACTCAGTACGGATCAATTGGAATGAAAGTAAATCTAATCTAATCTAATCTAAACCGGAAATGCGAACTGTACAATTTAGCAACATTTACGAGACGACCTTTGGGTTTTATAAAAATTTCTTATCCTGCTGCAGAGAAGATTGCAGTATTGCATAACAGTACGAGAGTGACACGTGTAAATCTAAGTTAATATGAACAGTTAATGTACTTGTTTACCTTGTTAAGGCTGGCAATGTTTCATATTCGTGCCGAACTTGAAGAGGTCGTAATGGAGGAGATTACGTATCAAATACGTGTATACTGTCTAGGCCAATAGTTAATAATGAAGTCAGTGGCTCCTCCTAATAACATATTCTGAGATTGTGGACACACATTTTAGTAAGTGTGTTTTCAGTCATCTTATTTTTCATTGTTAATTATGATTTCCTGTGTAGATTGTGTCATTCCAGTGATGGTGCTTCAAGGTGTGCACTTTTAGTGGTTAAAAACAGTCTTGGTTGCAATTTTAGTTTTTTATTTTTCAACGACGCGTCCATCTAGAAAAGATAACCTGAAGATGCCTAAATATGGCGAAACGCGTCGTTGAAAAATAAAAAAACTAAAATTGAAACCAACACTGTTTTTAACCGCTACTGTTAAGCACTGGTTTGCTGTATGCCACACATGGATTGGAAGTTCTTAAGTGTGCGCTTTTCACAAGTAGAGCAACAAAATACCATAATAGTGTTTCACAAGAAGATTTATTAATGTTGACACTAGCCTTTTTAAAGAGAGGTGACAAGCTTTTCTTCTGAGATTTAGTTGTTAGCGGTAACACAGCGTGGACGAGGCCCATATTACAAGAAATAACGATGAGTCATTGAGCCGGGCGCCGCTGTCGAGATTGCAGGGCGCCGGCCGCTCAATAGCCCAGCTGCTTGAGGGCGGCCAGGACGCCCATGAAGGGGGCGTTGTAGACGATGCACACCTCGTTGTGGACGTAGTCGGTGCGGTCGTCGTTGTAGTCGTCGTTCTCGCCGGGCCCGCCCACCAGGGCACCGGTCACCTCATGCGGGTTGGGATCCGTGGTGCTGTACTGCGTCCAGTCACAGGTGGCGGGCAAGTCCGGGCACGACCTGTGGATGCGTTTTTCTGCGGTCAGCAAAAGTAGCACGTGCTTGCAGTACGCGTCTTCATAGTTCTCCGAAAGGCACGCGACAGTGTACCGAATTAAGGCATGCGTTCAGTAAGTAATGCAACACACTTTTTTCTCGGCCAGTTTCGACTGAAAAAATGCTGAATTTATTGTGGGACATCGTAGAACATGCCCGCTTCATCCCCTATAGTTTCACGAAGTCCCGACAGGTGGCAGCATTAACGTAGCCTCCAAAGTGGTGTCTGTAACAGCGATGCGTTCCAAGCCGCTAGCTGTCACTGAGTTCCTTTTGGCGGGAAACCAGAGCGTGGCAAATATTAGCAGGAGCTTGCAGAACGTCTATGGAAAGCTGGCAATGAATAAAAGCCCTGTGAGTCGTTGGGCGATGTGTCTGTCATCAATGCAACAATATCACGCAAATCTGATCTCCCGCGTACCGGCCCGCCGCAGGCAGCTGTGAATCCCGCAATGTTGGAACATGCGAACACTCTCATTCGAGGTGATCGATGGATCGCAGTCGAACACCTCACTCCAAAACTTGCGGTCTCTGAGACATTCACCCACGAGTTGGAGAACTGAAAGGTATGTGCCCCCTGGGTTCCTCGGCGCTTTACAGAAGACCATAATGAGCAACGAATGACCATAGGCGCGAAGCAGCTTGCGCTTTACGAGTCTGGTCGTATCAGTTTTTTGTCGAAAGTCGTCACAGAGGATGAAACATGGGTTCATCGCTTTGAACAGGAAACACAATGGCAATAGATGGAGTGGAGCTTAGCCGTGTGCAGCTCACGTTGATACCGTTCATAGCTTGGCATCTTGTAATAGCGATAGTGGCGTCTCGTTTTCTTCGTGTCTTCACTGGCGCCAATACGTTTGCTCGCCTTGTCTGTCCGTGAGTGGCAGCACCAACGCTTATCGATTTGGGTAGCTGCGAGAGCGATGTCTTCGTTGCACACCGAACCCTGGAGGTTTAAGTTGGCTGAAGAGTTAAATGCTGATGCAACCTCGACTATTCTAAAATCTCACCTTTGATCGGCCGGTTGTTGCTCCCAGGGCCGTTGATCCTGGCAGCAACGAGTGAGGTGTTTCGAGGCGGTGAAATATTAAAGCCGTCTTTCTCTATTTGTTATTCATGATTGAATTTAGTATTTTTCTTATTAGTGAAGTGCAACCAGCAGTATCTTCTGCATTGTGGCCGGCTAACGCCCCAGTTACCTGCCCTGGAGGTTAGCGTACTTCTCCACCACTGTACCTTTCCTCATAGTGTTGATGCTGTCTGACACGACGTGTAGTTCGACAGCCTCTTGTATTGTGCTGCGCATATTTTTTGGGAGGTTTACCTTGGTTCTAGTTTTTCCTTCCGCCTTGGGTGTTTTCTGAAGACGTAGTGCTGTCTGTCTTTTCGCCCTTGCCTAAGAATATTCCCTCGTTGTAGCGGTGACAGGACATTAGGCGAATTGGTTAGTCGGTCGCTAGCCGCTTAAGCTGCCCCTAGTTGAGTCGCCATCCTGTTACGTGAGTACAACTCTTGAATGCGTGTCTCACCTTAGCTTATGTATGAGTTATCCCAGGCCGACCCTTGGAACACTTGCTGAGAACCGCTTGTCCTGATTCCTCAGATTGTGATGTTTATTTTAAGGATATTTGTGATATTCTAATTATTGTTGGTGTGTTCTTCAGCCGAGCAATAATTTCAGTTCTTTCGCAATAAGGCCTTCAGCCGTGTTACAGAAAATTTTTTTCCATACAAACTTGTCTTACGGGCAAATTATTTGTTGAAATGTGTGCTATTTGGAATTGTTCTTCTAACTTCTAATTCAAGCCTTCAGCCGTTTGTTGTTTGAAGCTGTTTGTGGCCTTCAGCCGAGCAATTATTTCACTTCTTTAGTGATAAAGCCTACAGCCGTTTTACAATAAGTTTTTTTAAGCAAATTTGTTTTAAAAGCAAGGTATTTATTTTGAAAGTGCTGTTTGGAATTGTTTTCCTGACTTCTAATTGAGGCCTTCAGCCGTTTCTTCTTTGACATTGTAGTGGCCTTCAGCCGAGTAATAATTTCACTTCTTTTATAATGAGGACTTCAGCCGTGTTACAGTTTGTTTTAAAACGAAGTATTTATCTTAATATGAGCTATTTGGAATTGTTCTTCTAATTCAGGCCTTCAGCCGTTTGTTGTTTGAGGTTATTGTTGGTGGCCTTCGGCCGCAAAATAGTCGACCTTTTTCCCTGTGATAAGGCCTTCAGCCGTCATACAGTCAATTGTGTTTTTTAAGACTTCGTTTTAAACTTTTAATTTCTTTAAATAAAGTTTACGTATTTGTTGTGAAACCGAGAGTAACTGATTACGGCCCCGTCCACAATCGTAACCTTATCCTGTCCCATCCTGAGAAACCAGCTCTCAGGCACCACACCACTTCCCCTTCGAAGGAAAAGCTCAAAGCCGCAACATTGCTGGTAAAGTCATGGCGACTGTCTTCTAGGACTCTGAAGGGACTATTCTGTTTCATATTCTCCCTCAAGGCGCAACGATCAAGTCTGAAGTGTGTTTTACTACCCTCAGAAAATCGAAGAAATAACTTCAGCGTGTTCGTCGACGCAAAAATGGAAATGAACTTTACTTCTCCATGAAAACGCAAGGCCTCAACCAAGTCTACGCACCCGAGAGAAGCTCCGAAATCTTCACTGGGGTCATCCACTCTACAGCCCGGATCTCTCACCTTCTGACCTTCATCTGCGTGGCCCAATGAAGGATGCGTTCCGTGATAAGCAGCATGTGAATGATGGGGAGGCTACTGATGCAGCAAGACGTTATCTGCTACGTCGACCAGGAGAATGGTGCCTTACAACCATACATACATACCACTAAGGTGGTGTAAGGCCGTCACGCTGAACGGAGATTAGGTTGACAGCACGAGTCACTAACGTTATTGGTACACGCCCGCTTCCACCGCAATTTCAACCTTGGGTTGTGCTTAGACTGTTCTGATGGATGGCTGCGAAGCACTGCGTTCTAAAGACCGCCCATCTGTATTCATGCGGAGCCATACGTGGCGCACTACTAAGCCCGGACCGTTGTTATCCTCTATACGAGGCTTTCTGGCAAATCTAGGATTGAAGAGGATATTCTCTTGCATCCCATTTACCAGAGGTGCTCTATTTTAATATACTTTTAACCTATTTATCCCCAGTCATACATCCTTTGTAGACTCACATTTTAATATGCACCTGAAGATGGGACGTATGTCCTAAAACCGGGTAGTGAGTTCCCTTTTAGAAATAAATAATTTTTACAACTATAGCGGATTTTATCATTGACAATGTGCAACAGTTGTGGATGTCCCTTGAATAGGAACGTGCGTAAAATAGGAATTTGTAGCCATAAAAGTGGGGAATCACATGGTGCATTGGAATCCTGAATGAAATTAACCTGCTTCAGGAGAAAAGAAAAGTGTGTTACAGTACTTCCTGAACGACCCTCGTACGAGGTGATTTCCAAATTTTCAACTTCACTGTTGTTTAACATTACATGTAAGGATGCACGTTTTCTAGTTGTTTGCGCAATACACGCAGAAATAGTGGGGCATGCTTCCCTCAACCTAGGAGTGACACGTCACTAGCAAATAACGATAGTGTTCGTAATAATAAATACATAAAGCTATAAGCCTCTTTGAGAGAATGTGGAACGAGACACGGAGCAGTAGGGCAAGCACCGCTACATCTGGTGGGAGCCACAACTGCAGCTTAGGGGAGTGTGACTGACTGCAGACACAGACCAAGCGTGTTGGCTTCTCCAATGCTCCAACTGCAGTTACAAGTCAATCTTGCTTGTGATCTGCGGCTACAATAATTAGACAGGAGTCAGTCTAGGAAATAAAGATCGCTGCTGTTTGCAGCAGTGCATAAAGTGAGTATAGCACCACATCTCAGAACACTTCAAAAATTCAGAAACAGTCCGGAAAGCGATTTTTTTTTCAAACGAAAAAAATTGCCCTTCAGTTTGTAGCGATGCTCCGTATGTCTACCCAGATACTTTTCGATCTTTGCAGCACACAATCCAGCATTATATATATATATATATATATATATATATATATATATATATATATATATATATATATATGCAAAACGAGGATAATGGAATGTAGTCGAATGAAGTCGGGTATTGCTGAGGGAATTAGATTAGAAAATGAGACACTTAAAGTAGTAAAGGAGTTTTGCTATTTGGAGAGCAAAATAACTGATGATGGTCGAAGTAGAGAGAATATAAAATGTAGACTGGCAATGGCAAGGAAAGCGTTTCTGAAGAAGAGAAATTTGTTTACATCGAGTATAGATTTAAGTGTCAGGAAGTCGTTTCTGAAAGTATTTGTATGGAGTGTAGCCATGTATAGAAGTGAAACATGGACAATAAATAGTTTGGACAAGAAGAGAATAGAAGCTTTCGAAATGTGGTGCTACAGAAGAATGTTGAAGATTAGGTGGGTAGATCACGTAACTAATGAGGAGATATTGAATAGGATTGGGGAGAAGAGAATTTTGTGGCACTACTTGACTAGAAGAAGGGATCGGTTGGTAGGACATGTCCAGAGGCATCAAGGGATCACAAATTTAGTATTGGAGGGCAGTGTGGGGGGTAAAAATCGTAGAGGGAGACCAAGAGATTCATAAGGATGTAGGTTGCAGTAGGTACTGGTAGATGAAGGAGCTTGCACAGGATAGATTAGCATGGAGAGCTGCATCCAAACAGTCTCACGACTGAAGACCACAACAACAACATATATATATATATATATATATATATATATATATATATATATATATATATATATATATATTGTTGACATATTTCCCAATACCATTGTTAGCATCATATAATTCACTCGTTTCCGAACTTCCTTTCTAAATACAAAAGTAACAGCGAATGGCCAAAGAGCTCCATCGAGCGGGGACCACCGACAACAGTGTGTGACTTAATAGAACTCTACTGCCAGCATTATGTTCTCTCAGTTTAAATGACACTGTCACTTTAACTGTATAAAGCAATACTGGAAGACCAATGATTATTTACAACCAGTTTTGGTTGAGACACTAGTCACTGTTCTAAGTAACTAATGCATGTTATAAGCTGATGAGACAAAATCCTATAACTACTCTTACTAAAACATTCAGTGTTATTATGCAGTTGTCGGATAAACTTCTTTTTGATACCCAACTTACAGTCTGGATCTGTGGAGGACATATTCAGCGGGATTTGCAGATGGACACTCTCGCTCGCTAGTGAAGTCAAATTCCGTTTCGACCCGCTCCCACGCAAAAACGTGACGTCACATGTTTCTAATGCTCAAGCGCAACTGGTCGCTATCAGTTACTATCCGTAGCTATTCTGATCCCATGGTGTAATACTGTTACACATCTTCATCACCGTAACACAAGTACCACTCGGTTTCATACCATTCATTGTATGGCCTTTGGTAATACGAGTCAGGAGGGATACCCGTGGTCTAGGGCTAGCGTCTTTAATTCATAATCAAAACGTCTTCCGTCCCGGGTTCGATACCCGCCACTGCCTAAATTTTGATAAATAATCAGCATTGGCGGCCGAAGACTTTCGGCATAAGAAGTCAGCCTCATTCTGCCAATGGCCTTGGCGGAGGAGCGGATAGAGGTTCAGGACACTCTCTTGTCCTAGGGGTGGGAAATTGCCAATAAAGGCGGAAGAATCAGCAATGATCAATGACATGAGGATGCAGAAGGCAATGGAAACCACTGCATTAAAGACACGTAACGTGTATCCACAGGACATGTGGCCTGTAATTGAAGATTCATTGGCAAAAGATTCCGGAATAATCCCCCATTCGGATCTCCGGGAGGGGACTGCCAAGGGGGAGGTTACCATGAGAAAAAGACTGAATAATCAACGAAAGGATAACGTTCTACGAGTCGGGGCGTGGAATGTCAGAAGCTTGAACGTGGTAGGAAAACTAGAAAATCTGAAAAGGGAAATGCAAAGGCTCAATCTAGATACAGTAGGGGTCAGTGAAGTGAAGTGGAAGGAAGACAAGGATTTCTGGTCAGACGAGTATCGGGTAATATCAACAGCAGCAGAAAATGGTATAACAGGTGTAGGATTCGTTATGAATAGCAAGGTAGGGCAGAGAGTGTGTTACTGTGAACAGTTCAGTGACCGGGTTGTTCTAATCAGAATCGACAGCAGACCAACACCGACAACGATAGTTCAGGTATACATGCCGACGTTGCAAGCTGAAGATGAACAGATAGAGTAAGTGTTTGAGGATATTGAAAGGGTAATGCAGTATGTAAAGGGGGACGAAAATCTAATAGTCATGGGCGACTGGAATGCAGTTGTAGGGGAAGGAGTAGAAGAAAAGGTTACAGGAGAATATGGGCTTGGGACGAGGAATGAAAGAGGAGAAAGACTAATTGAGTTCTGTAACAAGTTTCAGCTAGTAATAGCGAATACCCTGTTCAAGAATCACAAGAGGAGGACGTATTCTTGGAAAAGGCCGGGAGATACGGGAAGATTTCAATTAGATTACATTATGGTCAGACAGAGATTCCGAAATCAGATACTGGATTTTAAGGCGTACCCAGGAGCAGATATAGACTCATATCACAAAATAGTAGTGATGAAGAGTAGGCTGAAGTTCAAGACATTAGTCAGGAAGAATCAATACGCAAAGAAGTGGGATACGGAAGAACTAAGGAATGACGAGATACGTTTGAAGTTCTCTAACGCTATAGATACAGCAGTAAGGAATAGCGCAGTAGGCAGCACAGTTGAAGAGGAATGGACATCTCTAAAAAGGGCCATCGCAGAAATTGGGAAGGAAAACATAGGTACAAAGAAGGTAGCTGCGAAGAAACCATGGGTAACAGAAGAAATACTTCAGTTGTTTGATGAAAGGAGGAAGTACAAACATGTTCCGGGAAAATCAGGAATACAGAAATACAAGTCGCTGAGGAATGAAATAAATAGGAAGTGCAGGGATGCTAAGACGAAATGGCTGCAGGAAAAATGTGAAGACATCGAAAAAGATATGATTGTCGGAAGGACAGACTCAGCATACAGGAAAGTCAAAACAACATTTGGTGACATTAAAAGCAACGGTGCTAACATTAAGAGTGCGACGGGAATTCCACTGTTAAATGCAGAGGAGAGAGCAGATAGGTGGAAAGAATACACTGAAGGCGTCTATGAGGCTGAAGATTTGTCTGATGTGACAGAAGAAAAAACAGGAGTCGATTTAGAAGAGATAGGGGATCCAGTATTAGAATCGGAATTTAAAAGAGCTTTGGAGGACTTACGGTCAAATAAGGCAGAAGGAATAGATAACATTCCATCAGAATTTCTAAAATCATTGGGGGAAGTGGCAACAAAACGACTATTCACGTTGGTGTGTAGAATATATGAGTCTGGCGACATACCATCTGACTTTCGGAAAAGCATCATGCACACAATTCCGAAGACGGCAAGAGCTGACAAGTGCGAGAATTATCGCACAATCAGCTTAACAGCTCATGCTCGAAGCTGCTTACAAGAATAATATACAGAAGAATGCAAAAGAAAATTGAGAATGCGCTAGGTGACGATCAGTTTGGCTTTAGGAAAAGTAAAGGGACGAGAGAGGCAATTCTGACGTTACGGCTAATAATGGAAGCAAGGCTAAAGAAAAATCGAGACACTTTCATAGTATTTGTCGACCTGGAAAAACCGTTCGACAATTTAAAATGGTGCAAGCTGTTCGAGATTCTGAAAAAAGTAGGGGTAAGCTATAGGGAGAGACGGGTCATATACAATATGTACAACAACCAAGATGGAATAATAAGAGTGGACGATCATGAACGAAGTGCTCGTATTAAGAAGGGTGTAAGACAAGGCTATAGCCTTTCGCCCCTACTTTTCAATCTGTACATCGAGGAAGCAATGATGGAAATAAAAGAAAGGTTCAGGAGTGGAATTAAAATACATGGTGAAAGGATATCAATGATACGATTCGCTGATGACTTTGCTACCCTGAGTGAAAGTGAAGAAGAATTAAATGATCTGCTGAACGAAATGAACAGTCTAATGAAGACACAGTATGGTTTGAGAGTAAATCGGAGAAAGACGAAGGTAATGAGAAGTAGTAGAAATGAGAACAGCGAGAAATTTAACATCAGGATTGATGGTCACGAAGTCAATGAAGTTAAGGAATTCAGCTACCTAGGCAGTGAAATAACCAATGACGGACGGAGCAAGGAGGACATCAAAAGCAGACTCGGTATGGCAAAAAAGGCATTTCTGGCCAAGAGAAGTCTACTAATATCAAATACTGGCCTTAATTTGAGGAAGAAATTTCTGAGGATGTACGTCTGGAGTACAGCGTGAAACATGGACTGTGGGAAAACCGGAACAGAAGAGAATCGATGCATTTGAGAAGTGGTGCTATAGACGAATGTTGAAAATTAGGTGGACTGATAAGGTAAGGAATGAGGAGGTTCTACGCAGAATCGGGGAGGAAAGGAATATATGGAAAACACTGATAAGGAGAAGGGACAGGATGATAGGACATCTGCTAAGACATGAGGGAATGACTTCCATGGTACTAGAGGGAGCTGTAGAGGGCAAAAACTGTAGAGGAAGACAGAGATTGGAATACGTCAAGCAAATAATTGTGGTCGTAGGTTAAAAGTGCTACTCTGAGATGAAGCGGTTAGCACAGGAAAGGAATTCGTGGCGGGCCGCATCAAAACAGTCAGTAGACTGATGACCAAAAAAAAAAGTATGAGTGACTGCGTGTACCTTAATCTTACCAACTAAAAGCCGGTAGTCTTCATGCAGCACAACATGTGCTCCAAAAGCTTATTTGTCCGTTTCTCCCCCCTCTATAGTTGCCCTTGTGTTCTTATAGTCGCCGTTCAACCGTTCTTTTAGTAGTACAATCGTACGTCTCCACAACTACTCAGTAGCCTGTAAATTCCTGTTTTTTTTCAGAGTTTTGCGGCTATCCTTGAAGATGATCTCCATAGATGGGAACGAAACGTTGAGTTTCAACAAGGAAGTTGGAAAATATCACATAGGGACGGACCGTTTTTCATATTTTTATTCATTTAAAATTACCTTTTGAGAGCCTTATAGAGCATTAAATCGAGAGGTTGTGCAAACGTTTTATGTTACTAGTGTGCGTAGTCAATGAGTGTGCCTGTATTTTCGCATTCGTATTCTCCTTATCCTTTAATTCAATAACCTTCTTTCTACTTCGTATAATACTGGTAGTTCAGGTTTCAGTTTGATGAGTTTGTTCGTAGCAGAGCAAGAGGAGGCAGGTTTCTCACGGGACTGCCACCAGCGGCAAGTTCTCGGCGAGGTGAGAGCTATGCAGGGCGGCACCATCCAATGAAACATACAGTGCGGTTCTGGAAGGGGCCACAGGTGTGGGCCGCCATGCGTTGAAGGCGACGTTTTGCTCCAAGGCATACAACAGGCTTCAGGTCTGGCGAAACCTCTGAAGAAGCTTTCTCGTCGCCGGTTCACTGCACTGCAGGGGGGAGACAGCGTTCCGCACCCCATTCTGGGGAGGCGGCTCTCCTGGAAGACAAAATCTTAAGAAATCAGGCATAGAGACTGTAAAATTCTTCCCCGACCACTGCTCTTTTGTTTTGCTCCCTTTAGAGAAATGTCGAACTCACCGTGATAACTCTATGACTCTTGTAACATGTAGAAAGAGAAGTGCTGACTGGCATATATGCCATGATGTCAGAGTGCCGGCAGGGAACGCTTCTCTGGTAAGCAGCAAGCGGGATTAGACATACTTCTTTTGTTTCGTTTTGTGATAAAGACTTTCTGCTCTGTGCTGTGATTGTTCGGTGACCTAAGAAATTTTGGTCTTATGTCAAAGCGGTAGGTGGATCAAAACAAAATGTCCAGGCACTCTGTGACCAAAATGGTACTGAAACAGAGGATGGCAGACTAAAGGCCGAAATACTAAATGTGTTTTTCCAAAGCTGTTTCACAGAGGAAGCCTGCACTGTAGTTCCTCCTCTAGATTGTCGCCCAGATGACAAAATGGTAGATATCGAAATAGATGACAGAGGGATAGAAAAACAATTAAAATCGTTCAAAGAGGAAAGGCTTGGACCTGATAGAATACCAGTTCGATTTTACACACAGTACGCGAAGGAACTTGCACCCCTTCTTGCAGCGGTGTACTGTAGGTCTCTAGAAGAGCGTAGCGTTCCAAACGATTGTAAAAGGGCAAAGGTCATACCCGTTTTCAAGAACGGACGTCAAAAAGATGTGCAGAACTATAGACCTATTTCTCTAACGTCGATCAGTTGTAGAATTTGGGAGCACGTATTATGTCCTAGTATAATGACTTTTCTGGAGACTAGAAATCTACTCTACGATCGTGTGAAGCCCAACTCGAGCTATTCGTCCACGAGACTCAGAGGGCCATAGACACGGGTTCCCAGGTAGATGCCGTGTTCCGCAAGGCGTTTGATCCAGTTCCCCACAGTCGTTTAATTAACAAAGTAAGATCATATGGACTATCAGACCAATTGTGTGATTGGATTGAAGAGTTCCTAGATAACAGAACCCTGCATGTCATTCTCAGTGGAGAGTAGTCTTCCGAAGTAAGAGTGATTTCAGGTGTGCCACAGGAGAGTGTCGTAGGACCGTTGCTATTCATAATATACATAATTGACCTTCTGGATAACATCGGAAGTTCACTGACACTTTTTGCGGATGATGCTGTAGTATATGGAGAGGTTGTAACATTGGAAAATTGTACTGAAATGCAGAAGGATCTGCAACGAATTGACGCATGGTGCAGGGAATGGCGCCGGCCGTGGTGGTCTAGCGGTTCTAGGCGATTCAGTCCGGAGCCGCGCGACTGCTACGGTCGCAGGTTCGAATCCTGCCTCAGGCATGGATGTGTGTGATGCCCTTAGGTTAGTCAGGTTTAAGTAGTTCTAAGTTCTAGGGGACTGATGACCATAAATGTTAAGTCCCATAGTGCTCAGAGCCTTTTTTTTTTTTTTTTTTTTTTTTTGCAGGGGATGGCAATTGAGTCTCAATGTAGACAAGTGTAATGCGTTGCGAATACATAGAAAGAAAGATCCTTTATCATTTAGCTACAATATAGCTGATCAGCAACTGGAAGCAGTTAATTCCATAAATTATCTGGGAGTACGCATTAGGAATGATTTAAAATGGACGGTCATATAAAATTAATCATCGGTAAAGCAGATGCCAGACTGTGATTGATTGGAAGGATCCTAAGGAAATGGAATCCGAAAACAAAGGAAGTAGGTTACAGTACACTTGTTCGCCCACTACTTGAATATTGCTCACCAGTGTGGGATCCGTACCAGATAGGGTTGGTAGAAGAGATAGACAAGATCCAACGGAGAGCAGCGCTCTTCGTTACAGGATCATTTAGTTATCGCGAAAGCGTTACGGAGATGATAGATAAACTCCAGCTGAACACTCTGCAGGAGAGACGCTCAATAGCTCGGTACGGGCTTTTGTTTAAGTTTCGAGAACAAACCTTCACTGAGGAGTCAAGCAGTATATTGCTTCTTCCTTCGTATATCTCGCGTAGAGACCATGAGGATAAAATCAGAGAGATTAGAGCCCACACAGAGGCAAACCGACAATCTTTCTTTCCACGAACTATACGAGACTGGAATAGGAGGGAGAACCCTTTAGAGGTACTTAAAGTACCCTCCGCCACACACCGTTAGGTGGCTTGCGGAGTATGGATGTAGATGTAGAGGGGGCGGAGTCGAGGAGGGGGGGAGGCATGCAAATAATTGGTAGAAAGTGCAGGAATGTGAAGTTGCGAAGTTTCATAACTTTCCAACGCGAGAGTCTGGCGTCATTCCGTTGTAACTCTTCCGCATTCTTCTTCTGTTTTCTGAGTCAAGTGGACTGCTTTAAGAAATTAAGAGGTCTTTTCACGTCCAGCTACCCTGGAAAAGGACAGGAAGTACTTGTGCTTGGTAATTAACAAGTGCAGACCGGACAATTGCATTAGCATATAGTCACAGTTTTCTGTTTGATCTTCAATTGTGACGAATGAAGCTCTGTTCATAGCTGCAAGATATGACAGACTGCTGGTTACAAGTACAGAAAATGAAAAGGACTTCGAAAAATTTTCGTTTGCTGATGCACGTTTGGGGAGCTTTGACACTAAGTGTGGGTTCACTCAGGAGCTTCACTCAGAGTTATACGGTCTACTCTCCCGTTAGAAGGTTTTCTTCACTTGTACTGAATTTAGCACAAGTTTAAATATTGTCTTTGCTTTTGCCTTTGACACATATCACCAGCCTCTTTAACTTAAATTGGGATAGGATTTTTTCGGGAAATTATTACTGCGTAGAGCAAGTTTAGCTGTGATTCAACAACTGCCAGACAAGTCTGTAATCACAGACCCTGTACGCCGAATGCACGCCGACCAGCGCAGGTCGTTGCAGCCACGTCGCCACAGTACATTAGAGTCACCCGCTATTGTAAAGAACTGCTCAGCTCCGGCGTGGTAGGGAAGTCAGGTGGCAACACTGAAGGCCATTTCTTTCGATTCATTCCTTTTTCTCTTCTCTTCAAGGCGTGTAGTACTTCGTTAACATCTGTAATGCAGATTCATTATTATACGGGAAGGACAATTTGTCTCGTGAACGAGAAGTAGGAAATCTGTTGGTTTCTACTCCCTTCTTTCCCGTATCCAAACACACGTCAACTACTCACTAAAAATCATTCCTGTTTTTCTAATGGTTGATGTTTATTGTCTCCAATTGCTGAAGTCATTTTCAATGCCCATTTTTATGCGGTGAGTGTAGATGGTATTCACTGAACGTAACATCTCGTTTCAAACAGTAGCACCATTCATCCTCGAAATTTGTGTGTTATGAATGTATGATGAAAGCAGTCCCAAGTTCAGATCACGTAAGTCGGATGCGTAATGAAAAAGAAATATCAAATTCAGTTTAAGTAAGTCAGATGCGTTATTACAAATAGTTAGGAGTAGGGGTGATTTGTGCTAAATTCCAGACCATAAAGTGAATGTCATGGGGTCAAATTCATTCCTTTAGATGCGGTTTTTAGATCTTTGTGCGGGTTCTTCCAGACATTTAACTTTTACATACGCACGCACGAGTCAACCGACAGTTAAAAATATAATCACTCCAACCGGTATTTCAAGTCGTCCGACCAAAATTTAAGAGCCCAAAATACTTCAATGACAGTGTCATTTTTTAAATATTTTAGAAGTATTACCACTGACTACGGCGACAAAGAACGCCACCTTATGGCTTTGCAGGCACTTGACACGGTGGGGAAATTACATATCAGTCTAGATGAGTCGAAAGGGGTATCATTCTACCGGTGATACGGACCGGGAATGGGGAAAGCCACTGACGTAAGTTGCTCTGACAAAGGGCAGATTTTTGTTGGTGAGAGTTGTCTTTAAGTGTTACTGTCGGAAGTGTCGCACCCAGTGCTTAAGTTACGTTTGGACAGTGGTACGAATGTTGCATGTTCTGCTTTGCGACAAACCAGTCTTACGCATGACAGCTAAATTCGGGGCCGTTGTTCAGAAAGCGAGACTGAGGTGGTTTACCGCCCGTCAGTTGCCTAAGGTGGAGAATTTTTGTGCGGGCCACAGCTTAACTGCTGCTAGCAGCAGCAAACTTCAGCAACTAACTGTGAATGCAGGTGTGTGTTTCTCTTGTTCATAACTTTTTGTCCCCACTGCGCCGTCATTATTTTAATGATTAGGCCGCAATGCCATAAACAAGACGTAGTCCGATTGCCGAACTAATCTCGTGACTGTACAAAGGTTTTCTGACATATTATCGGTTGGTAAAGCCTAGGGGCAAGTGAGTCGAATCGCTTTGTTCAATAGATCTGCGACATTAACATAACCAGGCAGTAAGTAGTGTTACACACAAACAAACACGATATGGAGTATTTTCACACATATGACAAGACTATTTGGCTAACAGAAAGCAGTACGTTACACATATCGCGAATGTTCAACTGAAGAGTGTAAGGTAACTTTCTCAATATACATGATAAGAGCAGGAGCTCTAACAAAGTGTTCTCTAATAATGCCGTTGTCTACATGGAATTATCGTCATTGAACGATCTTGGGGAAATGTAAAAAGACTTGCACAAAATTACACTTCGTGTAATGAATGGAACTCCTCGTGTAATGAATGGAACATAATGTCCACAACACAGAGTAATATCAGTCAGTATCGGCTTATAAGATGTGAAATGTGACAGTCATACGAAGAAAATCTTAGGTAAGACGAAGAAGATTTGTTAAAACAGCCAGGGAAAGTGTAGAGCACAATGAAGAAAGTAACTAAGAAGGTGCAGTTTGTATGGTTTACTTCGATAATCTGTTCCCTCATTCGGCACAGAACATCTTCAGATCCATACAAGGAATCACTACAAAGAGCAACTTGTCTGCAGGGTAAAGAATGAGATAAATCATACTAAGTGACCCAAACGGTGTCCTTCTCCATTATAAATACATGTGGTCATAGTTCTCTGAAACTGCATGTCTACAACCCAGTAACGGATATCGCTTGCATCGAACTATTGTGAACAACGTTAGAACACTGCTCCAGCGTTTGTGTTCTTCACTCTAGATGTAAAAATCAGAGGTGCGCTGCTACGATCGTAACACATTGGTATAGTTTATAGGAAAATGAAACAGAGATATTTGT
The DNA here is from genome assembly GCF_023864345.2 of Schistocerca serialis cubense. Taxonomy (NCBI): domain Eukaryota; kingdom Metazoa; phylum Arthropoda; class Insecta; order Orthoptera; family Acrididae; genus Schistocerca; species Schistocerca serialis. The sequence goes on from NC_064645.1 coordinate 400,822,955, forward strand.
CGAATTTCTGAAAGAAAGGCAACGCTTCTGTCATGCAAACCTGTCGGGTAAATAACGACTCTTATCGTTATTTAACGAAGACTGTACAACGTTGTGCTCCCCTATATCGGGTAGGGATAGGGAGAATAGCATGACAGAGGTTAGGTTAGTATCTGCAGAAGCTATTCAAGCTGCCAATGGAATAGGGCAGGAAATCGCTATTATTGGCAGAAAGCACCTTCTGAAATTCACTGCGGCGTGGCTTGCGAAGTATATTTATGGAGATTTAGGCGTCCGGTCGAGAAAGAGTAGCATTACACAAGGTATGAACGTATTTTGGTTTGTTAGCATTTACTTGTACCCTTGGATGAACTTTTAATATAGCACAATGACGACTGCGTGTTAGGTTGTAAGGGTTTCTCAGAGCAGCTGTGAAAGTAGTCAAAGTGACAACTGAATGTATCGACTGGTTCATCAAACATAGCGCCTGCATGCTGGTTTAAAGGAAGTGATTATAAAATAAAGAAAAACTATGCCTGTGAAAGGTTTGTTCCCAAAAACACTGTTATCTCATAGGTGTGGAGTTAACAGACCGAAAATACAAAGGGTGTACAGAAAATAACTTCCGATTGGTCGCGAAATGGAAACCACGGTGAATATTCGAAGAAATTTTGCCCAGATAAGTTGGATAGTGTATCAAGTATGACCGTCGATCGCGTCACGTTGACTTTGCCGTTCCGAGAGCACAACGAGTACGTAAACAGGCAAAGAGGCCTAGAAAATAGTGTCTCCTGCAAACTACAGGTGCCTGGTGAGAGATTCCCCTCATTTTATGCAAGCCCACATAAAGTAACTGCCATGTATTTCCTTTTCCATTACAATTCTCTACCGTACACTGCAGGAGCAATGAAGACGATTCTGCAGCGCCTGATCACCCACTAAGAAGTCTGGACGTGGCTCCCTCTGATGTTGGTCTCTACTCACACGAGTCGCTGGCTGTGAAGAGAGCATTTTGAAACAGACAACGAAACGCAGACGGCTGCCGTCTGTGACGAGGATATTGGAAATTTGCTTCAAAATGTCTAAGTCGGAGAGCTGACTATGTGGAGAGGTCGGTGGAAGGTTGATTTTCACTGTGGTTTCCATTGCGCGACCCGTCGGAACCTACATTCTGCACAGAGCTCGTAACAAAATGTACGTTGCGACCGCGAGTCGCGCGACGGCAATGTCATTACGAGCTAGCCTTCCCTCCAGCATCATAGGATCCACGGGACAGTCAGACTGCCAGGCGGTGTCAGCCCGCTGGCAATTCGAGCGTCGTACTATAGACGTCGCCAGCATAACGGGAGCTGAGCTGGATGTCAACCCTTACGTACGAAATTTCTTGTTACTGTGCAAATCTGGAAATAAACCGCGTTCCAGTTGCAATTGCAGCTCCAGTTCATCTCAGTACATCTACCGAGGCGCTTCGATCTGTCCGCTGAAGGAGCCGCTACGATTGTCAACGACGAGTCTAACGTTGTATCAACAGCCCAGCGACAACACAAGCTGTCACCATGGAGGAATGTCTACGTCCAGAGGAACACAGTAATGTTCATCGATTTGGTCTTAGTTTCCGAATGGAACTGGCACAGGCTAGGTCGCTTTACTGAAAAAATCAATGTTTGGACGTAGACATTTGTATTTGCTTCAGTAGTTGTGCTTTATGTGTCTGCTACCAGGTGCTGTTTGTTGAGAGTAGCGCCGCCGGTCACATAGGCAAATCACCGGCACTTCGTGGGCTGTCAAAGTACAGATTTCACGGTAGTCACACAGATTAATGCCAAAGTGAAATTGCAATAAAATCTAAACCTCTTTCCTTGACAGAAACACCAGAATAAAGAAAGACTCGCCTTCTATACCAAACCATGTTTCTTCTTACGGAATCTCAACCCTGTCAAGAAGCCTGACCGACTTTCTGATGGGCCGCAACCAATAAGCCACGTTTTTGCATCGAATCAGAACCATGGAAACAAGCAAATGTGTCTGTGGATATGAAGTCGCTCCAAAGCATGCTATCTGGTGATTCCTCCGTATGAGGACGTGACTACTACTTGGTGGTCACAACTTCCTCGGCATGTAGTACCAGGTGCACATCTTGGCACATAATAGACAACACTGCTGACTCACAGTTCAAAAGAGACTGAAAGGCACACAGTAAAAGCGCTTCCCGTGCACTACTTGATCAGCAGCGCCGCTGAGGTACTGGTTTCCGTACCTGAGGAACTCGAGAGACGGGGGTGGAGCAAGCGGCGGCGGTCCACATTACAGATGTCAACCCCATAAGAAGGGCGCACACACACTGGAGTGGACGAAGAATTGACCGTCCTCCACAGTGCCCACATAGCCAGATTTATGCACCTACCAACTGTTGCACGGCAGATTATGAGGAATTTATAACGTCAAAAATGTGTAACTGAAAGTAATGAGCAATTTGATAAGATATTATAGCCAGTTTTCTGTGATCATTAGCTGTAACGGCAGTGGAAATTATAATGATTTAAGTAGTCATAGGTAATTTGATAGTGGTACTATAGAAGATGATTGCAGTAGTATTATAAGTAACTTACTTTACTTCGTCACTTGTATCCACTTATCAGCATGTAACACCATTATCGATTGTGAGTAATCCGTAGAGTGTAATTAATTGTATGTTTCCGTGAAGTGTTTATTCCGTATGAGATAAGTTCTTTGAATTGTTGGCGAGAAGTGGAACTTTATGATGTATAATGTGTTTAACTTAATAGTGTGCTTAAATAATGGAATTTTATAAAATATGTCTGTTTGATAAAACAAAATTGTATGTAAATAACTGGTTCATACTTAGAGAAATTATATGATGTAACTTAAAAGGCGTAGTGAACCCCCTCGACTATGGAAGGGACTTGGCGCGCAAGAAAATGTGGAAGCGGCGGTCATTCTCGGCGGCAAGAGAGAGAGAGCACGTTAGGCTGTCATTGGCCAACAGTCGCATAGACAACACCGCAGGTGCCAAGTGAGGCGTTCTGAAACCAGATCTATGATGCAATGGCCTCTAATGTGGATCTGCTGTAAAATGGTGCTCTCGTATTTGGAATTGCTCTAAAAATGATTAACTTGCCGCCAAGAAGAAATGAAATAGAGCATTAAACGGCCAGAGCAGAGAGCAGGTAGCCGCCACGTGCTTGACACCGCTATTGCGCCACTGCTTCATCTACTTTGGAAAACAGATATGTATACCAGTATGAACCAGTGAGCTTGTGTGTGTTTTTGCAATAATAATTCAAGTGTTGCAGAATTTGTGTTTGACCATTGAAATTGTCCACTTCATGATACCAAGTAGGTTCCTATCCTAAGAGTGCTAAATATCGAATATCCTGTTTGTGAAGAACTAATAATTTGTTTTTAATTTGAGCCGAAGTTTTAGTGCTAAAGAGCATAAATGTTGTTAGTTAAAACTACTTGCTTCACAAGTAGTAAAAGGGGTACATGATATTAAAATTACGAAAAGCATTAATTTGCTGTGGACTGTTTCTACATTGAAAATACCAAAGTTTTAGTACTAATTGTGGTTAGTTAAAATCACTTGCTTCACAAGTGGTGTTATAAGGTATTTAATTTTGATCCTATTTGAAATTTAACTCTAACTTGAAATCATTTTGATGGTTATAAAGCTTTGCAAATAATTAATATCATGTGGGATGGGGAATCAGTATTGTGTTTCTGTAAGATGTGCATAGTTGATGATAAAGGAAGAAACAGTTTAAGGGGCCCCACTTTAATTTTTGACTGCAGGAGAAAGTTAATTAGAATCTGGGTTTTGCTCATGAATCTGAAACAGTACCACTGTGGAATGAATATGAAATGTATTATTGCTTTTAACATGTGTATATGTAAGTTAGTTAAACTTGAACTCTTGTCAGGTATTACTTAATCTTGTGTTGTCTTTGGGAACATTTTTGTCCTGAATTAGTTAAATGCTGAAGTAATGATTATAGCTAACAGGGGTAATGTCTCTTTTACATTTCTGTGATTGCTAACCTACGCTGTTGATAACTACTGCTACCCACTGTGTAGTTCGTCTGGTCGTTGTAGGAGTTTATTGCACTTTAATAAGAAAGAATTAATGAAAGTCCCCTAACAAAAGAGTATATTTAAATTCTTTGAGAATAACGTTCCCACATTATTATGTCTAATTAGGCTGGCGACCGTTTTTTTCTTTCATTTACGTAAATTTTTTACTACTTTAATTATTTTCTAAATTATAGTCTTTCTGCTTTCTACTAATTGCCACCCTTACAAAGTTCTCGTTTGATACCCTCCATCCGCTAGGTTAGTGCTCGGTCAAATTTTTCAAAATTCCTCGCAGAGGGTAACGCTTACTGCACGTTAAGGTCATATTTGGCATTTGTCATTCCGCGGCAATGCTATACTTGGCTTTCCTGGAACAGGACTACAAGTTTGGTTATTACAAAATAGTTAGCACGCGCCACCAATAACGTTATAAGCAGCTGACTGTTCTCAGACGCCATAACCTTCCATCCCGCGATTCTTTTCCAACGGACCTCACATTCCACAGCTCTGGCGATAGTTCTCCTCCGCGTTGTCGTCGGCCTCGCTATTGGCACTATAAGTATAAAAAGCTCAGCTTTCCGGCGCTAGACAGGCCAAGGGGGCTCCACCGACCGCCATGTAATCCTCTGCCAACTGTGTCACCGGATGCTGTATGGAGGTGCTTGTGGTATCACATCGCTCTCATGGTTGTTATCGGACCTCTTGACCTTGGAGCCTCGTCTGATCCGTGAAGTAGCTGCTCAGTTTGCCCACGAGGTTTAGTGCACTCCGTTGCACCAAGGAAAATCTCAAGCAGTATCAGGAACCGGGTCTGTCGTATCGCAGTCAGCCGCGCTGTCCATGCGGACAGCAGTAATCATACGAGTAGTAACACCTGCTCTGTTTCTAAACAGTATTGTTAGTTATTGTTTAGCATAAAGTGAACACAGAAATAGACATTTAGACAGAGAATAACGAGCGTTTTAAAGCTCTAGCTAACTTACTACAATGTAGTAGCTATTGAATCCGTAGGAAACGACGTGACATCTCCCTTACGTCCTACAGAAGGATTACTGCTAAGAATGGATTAGACTGAATTTTCTCTTTTTGATAAGACACAATGAGCGATCTGTTTTATTTGCTAAAAACATATTAAAGCCAAATTGCATAAAATATTTTTTTAAACAACTGGTTTAGACAGACTTTGCTGTCATCTTCAGGTCTTAAATAATATTTTTGTTATGAAAAGTCGTCATTTTAAGTTGGACCTCACGACGAATTGCCATGCGGTTAAAAAACAGCATATTATAAAAGGTTTATTGTTGTGTCTAGACAAGACAGCCTAGACACAATGAGAGGAAGCCGAAAGGCACGCGCTAAGTTAAAGCAGGAGGGCGTGAGGGCTGAAACAGGATACGTAATGAAAGCTATAAAGAATAGTACGTAGCTTCTGCAATACTTGACTTTAATCCATCCTTTTGGTACATCTGGAGATTGTGGCGATACAAGTGAGACTCTTTAGATACATGCAATGTTACTAATGGCGCCTTGCTAGGTCGTAGCCATTGACTTAGCTGAAGGCTATTCTAACTATCGGCTCTGCTAATGAGCAATGCTTCGTCCATGTAGTCGCTAGCAAAGTCGTCCGTACAACTGGGGCGAGTGCTTGTCCGTATCTCGAGACCTGCCTTGTGGTGGCGCTCGGTCTGCGATCACACAGTGGCGACACGCGGGTCCGACAAGTACTAATGGACCGCGGCCGATTTAAAACTACCACCTAGCAAGTGTGGTGTCTGGCGGTGACACCACATTTATCATAACTAAAATATTTAAAAAATATAAAACAAATGTCCAATTTAACAACGTGCTTTATGTTTTTTAAATATTTTCGTCATGACAAACCTTTTATAATGTGCTGTTTTTTTATCCACACGACAACTTGCCGTGAGATCTAATTTAAAACAACTACGTTTCACAACAACAAAAATTTTAAGCTGTGAAGATGATAGCAAAGATTGCCGAAGCCGGTTGTTTTATATAAAGAAACGTTTTATGTAATCTTGGCTTTAGAATGTTTCTAGCAAGAATGAAATACTACAATCTCTTGGCAGTTTATGTCGCGCTCAAGCTGTATTAAATTAAAATTGCTTTTCAGACCGGGACACTAACATGAATCTCTGCCTATTGTGGCCAGTATCCTACTAGTTGCTCAGATCTCGTTTTAACTGCTCACATAACACGCAATGCCAACTATATTCCACAGAGAGTCAGCGACTGCAATATCTGACGATAGGTAACCGGACGCCTATTAGTGGACATTAAAACGGTATATGCCCACCTATCGCTTTTATGATGACTTGAACTGTGCTGATGACAGCAGAATCTAGAGAAAGTTTAGATGTTGGGTGCCAGGATCTGGAGCGAAGTAGACTTTCTAAATCTTTCCTATGGTGCTCTACTGGGTTTATGTCGCAACTATGGACCGGACACCCCACTTCACGAATCTTATTACCCACACACCAATACCTCACAGGTTCCGCTTCAGGACTGGCTGCATTGTTATGAAAATGAAATGATCGGATGGCATTGTTGGCCGGTAGGTCCCATTCGGGCTCGACCGCCAAGTGCAAGTCTTACTTCAGTCGGCACCAGAATAGGCGACTTGCGGCCGATGATGAGGACAATACAACACCCAGTCCCCGAGCGGAGAAAATCTTCAACCCGGACGGGAAGCGAACTCGGACCCAGTGCATGGGAGGCAAGCACATTACCACCGAGCTAAACAGACGGACTGCATTGTCATGATGATACAGACATACTCACAGACCTGTTCCTCCGGTGTGCGCAGAATACACTGCTGTAAAATTCGTTGAGATCCTTCCGAATTTAGTGGTTTCTTCAACACAGTAAGGTACCCATGTAAAGCACCCCCCATACCGTTATACCAGTAATCTGTACTTTAACGTTGGCACTACGCATTATGGCAGGGAATCTTCTCAAGGAATGTCTCAAACACAAATCCTTCCATCGGATGGCCAAAGCGTCTCACCCGTTTCTAGTGTCCTACTGTCCAGTCTCCTTACAGCACTTCAAGCGCCGCTCACCACTGATTTGATACAGTTCCCCACAGTCGTTTAATGAACATAGTGAGAGCATATGGACTATCAGGCGAATCGTGTGATTGGATTGAAGAGTTCCTAGATAACAGAACGCAGCATGTCATTCTCAATGGAGAGAAGTCTTCTGAAGCAAAAGTGATTTCAGCCCGCCCGGTTGGCCGTGCGGTCTAAAGCACGGCTTTCCGGGCGGGAAGGAGCACCTGGTCCCCAGCACGAATCCGCCCGGCGGATTTGTGTCGAGATCCGGTGAACCGGCCAGTCTGTGGATGGTTTTTGGCGGTTTTCCATCTGCCTTGTCGAATGCGGGCTGGTTCCCCTTATTCCGCCTCAGTTACACTATGTCGGCGATTGCTGCGCGGACAAGTTCTCCACGTACGCGTATACCACCATTACTCTAAGACGCAAACATAGGGGTTACACTGGTCTGGTGTGAGACGTTCCCTTGGGGGTACACCGGGGGCCGAACCGCACAATAACCCTGGGTTCGGTGTTGGAGTGGTGAAGTGGACTGCGGTAGTCGTCGTGCGGTTGTGGACCACTGCGGCTGCGGCGGGGACGGAGCCCCCCTTCGTTTCTAGGTCCCCGGTTACCATACAATAAAATACAATACAAGAGTGATTTCAGGTGTGCCGCAGGGGAGTGTCGTAGGACCGTTGCTATTCACAATATATATAATTGACCTTCTGGATAACATCGGAAGTTCACTGAGGCTTTTCGCGGATGATGCTGTAGTATATCGAGAGGTTGTAACAATGGAAAATTGTACTGAAATGCAGGAGGATATGCAACGAATTGACACATGGTGCAGGGAATGGCAATTGAATCTCAATGAAGACAAGTGTTATGTGCTGCGAATACATAGAAAGAAAGATCCTTTATCATTTAGTTACAATATAGCAGGTCAGCAACTGGAAGCAGTTAATTCCATAAACTATCTGGGAGTAATCATTAGGGCTGATTTAAAATAGAATGACTATATAAAATTAATCGTCGGTAAAGCAGATGCCAGACTGACATTCATTGGAAAAATCCTAAGGAAATACAATCCGAAAACAAAGGAAGTACGTTACAGTACACTTATTCGCCCACTGCTTGAATAGTGCTCACCGGTGTGGGATCCGTTCCAGATAGGGTTGATAGAAGAGATAGGGAAGATCCAACGGAGAGCAGCGCGTTTCGTTACAGGATCATTTAGTAATCGCGAAAGCGTTACGGAGATGATAGATAAACTCCAGTGGAAAAATCTGCAAGAGAGACGCTCAGTAGCTTGGTACGCGCTTTTGTTTAAGTTTCGAGAACATACCTTCACCGAGGAGTCAAGCAGATATTGCTCCCTCCTACGTATATCTCGTGAAGAGACCATGAGGATAAAATCAGAGAGATTAGAGCCCACACAGAGGCAAACCGATAATCTGTCTTTCCACGAACAATACCAGACTGGAATAGAAGGGAAAACCGATAGAGGTACTCAAAGTACCCATGGCCACACACCGTCAGGTGGCTTGCGGAGTATGGTTGTAGATGTAGATTACAGAAATTTGTCCCCTATGAGGGGCTACACGACCACTTAACCACGTTCTTTTTATCTCCCTATACACAATCATTCTTCTAGCTGGGCTGGCCGGCCGCGGTGGTCTAGCGGTTCAGGCGCTCAGTCCGGAAGCGCGGAACTGCTACGGTCGCAGGTTCGAATCCTGCCTCGGGCATGGATGTGTGTGGTGTCCTTAGGTTAGTTAGGTTTAAGTAGTTCTAAGTTCTAGGGGACTGATGACCACAGATGTTAAATCCCATAGTGCTCAGAGCCATTTGAACCATTTGAACCATAGCTGGGCTGCTGGTAGCACTTTGAAATTCAAAAGTGACTCCCCCCGCTGATTTCATGCGACTTTAAAAATTTTTATAACCACCATCACCAACGGTGCAACGTCTCTGTCCGTCAGTTAGTGAGATCTACATGGTTTAAATATTGTTGTTCCTTCGCGTCTCCACTTCACTATCACATCTATCGACTTGGCCAGTTTTATAAGCGTTGAAACGTTCCTAATGAATTTGTCAGTTAGAGGACGTCCAGTAAGAACTCCATGTCGAAGTCACTGAATTCTCCCGTCCGACCCTATCTGTTGTTACTACTTCTGCATTGACATGCAATACTCCCCGCTTCTCGTGGCAGCTAGTGGTTAATTCCACGTTGCATAAGGGTGTCCGGATACTTGTGATCAGAGAGTGTACTTTATGCAGGCATTTTCTCTCTGCTTCTAATGTGGAAACACTATAGACTTCTTTTAAATATATTTCTTCCTTCCTATACGTACTTTGCATTTTGATCAGTTCCACTTCGCTCTCCTACTCTCTCTCTGCCTGTTGCTAAACCATTCATCTCCACCTACCAACTGGAACTGAAATCCTCAAACTCCTATATTCTAAATCAGGCACCTTCCTATTCTTTTCTCTTTTACAGTTTTTTGTAGTGCAGTTTAGTACTCAGAAACACGGTAGCATATGTATCACCAGTTCATCTTCTTAATCCGGCCACGGTTTCAAAACTCTTTTCGTGGCATTCTACTCAATCCCTCGATCCGATGGTACACTTTTCATTTCCCTAATGTACTGTGTAAACTTTTGAAAACCCGTCAGTGTAGTTATATGTACGCAGTGTAACACGCTAAAATAAACTTGGCCAATATTAGATAATGAAACGCAGATAGAAGAGGAATGATGATAATTACCTGCTTTTTTTCGAGCTTGATTAAACTTTTGACAACGTAATATACAATAAGATTTTTAGAATGCTTGCCATATAATATCTTGAGTGCGTATTTATTTAGTTACATATTCTATATAGACAATTTGAACCACTCTCTTATGAAAAATATGGAACATGTCAATCTCCAGGATACGTATAAGTTATCAGTATTAAGCTTACTGTAGCTTTGTTTACAGACTAAAATTCATCCATGGCACAGAAGGGTTGTTACGAAGAAACGATTCTAGGTTAGGTTTCAAAAAATGCTTCGCTACTTCCAGACATTTTACGTTATTGGGCAAATTATCATGAAAGAAGGTTATGTACATGGAAGAACCCAAGAGATACTAGAAAATTTCATATAGACTATATAATGGTAAGACAGAGATTTATGAACCAGGTTTTAAATTGTAAGACTTTTCCAGGCGCAGATGTGGACTCTGACCACAATCTGTTGGTTATGAACTGTAGATTAAAACTGAAGAAACTGCAAAAAGGTAGGAATTTAAGGAGATGGGACCGAGATCAATCGAAAGAACCAGAGGTTGTACAGTTTCAGGGAGAGCATAAAGGAACAATTGAAAGGAATGGGGAAAAGAAATGCAGTAAAAGAAGAATGGGTAGCTTTGAAATAATGAAGGCAGCAGAGGCTCAAGAAGGTAAAAAGACGAGAGCTTGGGTAACAGAAGAGATACTGAATTTAATTGAAGAAAGAAGAAAATACAAAAATGCAGTAAGTAAAGCAGGCAATAAGGAATACAAACGTCTCAAAAATGAGATCGACAGGAAGTGCAAAATGGCTAAGCAAGGACGGCTAGAGGACAAATGTAAGGATGTAGAGGCTTACCTCACTAGGGTTAAGATAGATGCTGCCTACAGGAAGATTAAAGAGACCTTTAGAGAAAAGAGAACCACTTGTATGAATATCAAGAGCTCAGATGGAAACACAGTTCTAAGCAAAGAAGGGAAAGCAGGAAGGTGGAAGCAGTATATAGAGGGTCTATACAAGGGAGATGAAATTTAGGACAGTATTATGGAAATGGAAGAGGATGTAGATGAAGACGAAATGGGAGATATGATACTGCGTAAAGAGTTTGACAGAGCACTGATAGACCTAAGTCGACCCTGGGAGTAGATAACATTCCATTAGAACTACATACAGCCTTGGGAGAGCCAGTCCTGACAAAACTCTACCATCTGGTGAGCAAGATGTGTGAGACAAGCGAAATTCCCTGAGACATCAAGAAGACTATAATAATCCCAATCCCAAAGAAAGAAGTTGTTGACAGATGTGAAAATTACCAATTCCTAGAAATGTTGGAACACGTCAGGCAATACTGACCTTAGGGCTTATCTTAGAAGAAAGATTAAGAAAAGGCAAATCTACCTTTCTAGGATTTTTAGACTTAGAGAAAGCTTTTGACAATGTTGACTGGAATACTCTCTTTCAAATTCTGAAGGTGGCAGGGGTAAAATACAGGGAGTGACAGGCTATTTATAATTTGTACAGAAAGCAGATGGCAGTTATAAGAGTCGAGGGGTATGAAAGGGAAGCAGTGGTTGGGAAGGGAGTGAGACTGTGTTGTAGCTTCTCCCCGATGCTATTCAATCTGTATATCGAGCAAGCAGTAAAGGAAACAAAAGAAAAGTTCGGAGTAGGTATTAAAATCCATGGAGAAGAAATAAAAACTTTGAGGTTCGCTGATGACATTGTAATTCTGTCAGAGACAGCAAGGGACTTGGAAGAGCAGTTGAACGGAATGGACAGTGTCTTGAAAGGAGGGTATAAGATGAACAGCAACAAAAGCAAAACGAGGATAATGGAATGTAGTCGAATTAAGTCGGGAGATGCTGAGGGAATTAGATTAGGAAATGAGACACTTAAAGTAGTAAAGGAGTTTTGCTATTTGGGGAGCAAAATAACTGATGATGGTCGAAGTAGAGAGGATTTAAAATGTAGACTGGAAATGGCAAGGAAAGCGTTTCTGAAGAAGAAAAATTTATTAACATCGAGTATTGATTTGAGTGTCAGGAAGTCGTTTCTGAAAGTATTTGTATGGAGTGTAACCATGTATGGAAGTGAAACATGGACGATAAATAGTTTAGACAAGAAGAGAATAGAAGCTTTCGAAATGTGGTGCTACAGAAGAATGCTGAAGATTAGATGTGTAGATCACATAACTAATGAGGAGGTATTGATGAGAGTTGGGGAGAAGAGGAGCTCGTGGCGCAACTTGACTAGAAGAAGGGATCGGATGGTAGGACATGTTCTGGGGCCTCAAGGGATCACCAATTTAGTATTGGAGGGCAGCGTGGAGGGTAAAAATCGTAGAGGGAGGCCAAGAGATGAAACAGATTCAGAAGGATGTAGGCTGCAGTAGGTACTGGGAGATGAAGAAGCTTGCACTGGATAGAGTAGCATGGAGAGCTGCATCAAACCAGTCTCTGGACTGAAGACCACAACAACAGTAACAGCATCAAACTTTTAGTGCTGCACATTGAGCTCCTCTCCGAGCCACTGACAGTTTTAATAATGGGTAACAAAGGTTGTGTTTTCCTCTAGTTCGTGGTTATGGAGATAACTATTCACAAATTGTGATGGGTGGTTTATGATGAATTTGTTGAACAAATGTGTGTATTTAGGTGGATCAGTTATAAAGCCTAACTCCTTGAATGGCTACTGTTACTACGTGGCTACTGCCGGAAAACTCGACAAATTATTCTTACTGTCCGGTTTTCTGCGATCATTACTTTCTTTCTATGTGATGAATTACAGCAGATAATTATTTCATACGATATTATTTTGCAAAATATATGCGAAGGAGATTCGCTTTGGGTACGGGACTGTTTTTCTAAAATTGTTCCATTGCCCTATTGATTAACCATTATTCCGATGAGGAGACCCTATCCATTTAAATTATTGACGGTGTATGAAAGTATACACGCAATTAAATCTAATACCAATGATTTTTCCTTTAACTCTGTATGGTGACAGTCCTTACAGTGTTTTTTGCAGACTTATAATAGCCTGTCGGCTACGAAAACGAACAAGTACTAGGAAGTGGAATGCTGCAGACAGATATTACTAATGTTTCTGCTGAAAGCAAGCAGTGAGTCAGGTACATGCCAGGAATAGAGTGCTGCTTTTTTTCGAAAGACGTGAAAACACCAGGCGTTCATCATGTGGGCAGCAGGCCGAGAGAGAGTGCTCTGCTCATTATAAACTTTCATAAAGCGGGGTGCTTAAGGAATGACCTTTTGAAAAGACAACATCTGTGAAGGTGGGGGAAAAAGACGTGACGCACTGACACAGCCGTTGTGTGGGCTGAAGAAGGTCACAGGTGTAGAAGTTTAAATTTTATAAAGGGGCCGGTTGTTGGCTCATGACAATTAATTTCGTAGTGGTAATGGAAGCTCGCTAGTGAATACGTACAGACGTTTCCATTGGACGGAAAGCGCAAATACACGTACTGTGCGAGAGAATTTCTGCCTGCTGCCCCAGTCTACGAGAAAACTGAGCAGTAATAACTACAGCAGTCTCGTTATGAGAAGGGAAAATGAAGCATTTTTTTTTTTTTAGTGCTGATCACAGATACTGGTACTGAATTTAGGATTTTCAGTCACTACTACAGCCACCTTTTCCGTCTGAATATCGGCAGAGTAGAAAGCATAAGGTTAATTTGCGTTCGTCATGACGAGGAGACCGCGACGTTATTTGATTCAACTCAAAGTACGTTCTTCTGAACTAACTAGCTACACTCAATTAGTTATTAGGCGAGAGAACCGGTGTTTGTTCGCATTTTTCTGGGTCTTTTCTCTAGACTGTCAACTTATTTAGTAAGCATTAATGATGTTAGTGCACTCAATTTTTGTATGGTTCTGTGTCAGACCCACTCACCTGTGCCAAGGTCTTTTGAAGACGTTTTGCAAACTTGTGCCTTTTGTAATTATTTGTATGGCTTATTCCCTGACCATGATCTCATTAACGCATCTAGCAATAAATCTGTGACCTTTAACTTCATTTATCTTCTTGAGGGAAGCTGTTATCAGTAGCCGACCGTTGTGGCTAAGCGGTTCTGGGCGCTCCATTCTGTAACGGCGCGACTGCTACGGTCGCAGATTCGAATCCTGCCTCGGGCATGAATGTTGTGATGTCTTTAGGTTAGTTAGGTTTCAGTAGTTCTAAGTTCTAGGGGACTGATGACTTCAGATGTTAAGTCCCATAGTGCTCAGAGTCATTTGAACGTTATCAGTATGTCTATGTGAGATGTGATGCCCACATTTCATGTTTAATTGGGCCGCCCCTGTTTGATTCAGGTATTCAACTAGTTACCCGTTGGGCGACTTTCCTTTTTAATTCAACTGACCTCTTGGGGAGCGATTAGTTCACTGAACAGTTTTTAGGGTTTCGATCTCGTGGCATCCAAAGGGTATCGTAAATGTTCAACCGCCACCTCACAATTTGATTCATAGACTAGCAGTTACACGAAGAACGAATGTTGTTGGTGCTGTGGTCTTCAGTCCAGAGACTGGTTTGAAAGACCTCTCCGTGCTACTCTATCCTGAGCAAGCCTCTTCATCTCTGAATAACAACTACAACATACATACTTCTGAAACTATACAAGATGTTAACTAATTTCTCTTCTTCAGAAACGCTTTCCTTACCATAGTCAGTCTAAATTTTATATCCTCCCTATTTCGACCATTATGAGTTATTTTGCTCCCCAAGTAGCAAAACTCCTTTACTACTTTAAGCGTCTCATTTCTTAATCTAATTACTTCAGCATCACCCGATTTAATTCGACTACATTCCATTATCCTCGTTTTGCTTTTGTTGACGTTCACCTTCTATCCCCCTTTCAAGACGCTGTCCACACCGTTCAGCTGCTCTTCCAGGTCCTTTTCTCTCTCTGACAGAATTACAGTCTCCTCGACAAACCTCAAAATTTTATTTCTTCTCTATGGGTTTTAATTCCTATTCCAAACTTTTCTTTGTTTCCTTTACTGATTGTTCAATATACAGATTGAATAACATCGAGACAGGCTACAACTCTGTCTCGGTCCGTTCCCAATCACTGCTTGCCTCTCGTGCCCTCCGACTCTTATAACTGCCATTTCATTTCTGCAGAAATTGTACACACCCTTTCGCTTCCTGTATTTTACACCTATCACCTTCAGAATTTGAAACCGAATATTCCAGTCAACATTGTCAAAAGCTTTCTCCAAGTCTACAAATGCTACCAACTTAGGTTTGCCTTTCGTTAACCTATATTCTAAGTCAAGTCGTAGGGTTAGTATTGCCCCGCGTGTTCCAACATTTCTACGGAATCCAAACTGGTCTCCCCCGAGCTCGGCATCTACCAGTTTTTCCATTCGTCTGTAAAGAATTGGTGTTAGTATTTCGCAACCGTGACTTATCAAACTGATAGTTCGGTAATTTTCACACCTGTAAAAACCTGCTTTCTTTGGGAACGGAATCATTACATCCTTCTTGAAGTCCGAGGGTATATCGCCTGTCTCATACATTTTTCTCGCCAGATGGAAGAGTTTTGTCATGACTGGCTCTCCTGAGGCTATCAGTAGTTCTAATGGAATGTTGTCTGCTCCTTGTTTCGACTTCAGTCTTTCAATGCTCTGTCAAATTCTTCGCGCAATATCTTATTTTTTATTTCATCTTCATCGTCAATTTCCATAATACTTCCCTCAATTACATCACCCTTGGATACACCCTCTAAACACCCCTTCCATCTTTCTGCTTTCCCCTCTTTGCTTAGGACTGGTTTCCCATCTGAGCTCTTGATATTCATGCAAGTCGTTCTCTTTTCTCCAAAAATCTCTTTAATTTTCCTGTAGGCAGTATCTATTTTATCCATAGTGATGCATGCTTCTACATTCTTACATTTGTCCCATAGCCATCCCCGCTTACCCATTTAGCACTTCCTGCCGATCTCATTTTTGAGACGTTTGTACTCCTTTTCGCCTTCTTCATTTACTGTTTTATATTTTCTCCTTTCGTGATTAAATCCAATATTTCTGTTACCAAGGATTTCTACTAGCCCTAGTCTGTTTACCTATTTGGTCCTCTGCTTCGTTCACTATTTCATCTCTCAAAGCTACCCATTCTTCCTCAACTGCATTTCTTTCGACTGTTCTTGTCAATCGTTTACTAATGCTCTCTGAAGTGGTCTGCAACCTGTGGTTCTTTCACTTTATCCAGGTTCCATCTCCTTAATTTCCTACCTTTTTGCAGTTGCTTCAGTTTTAATCTACAGTTCATAATCAATAAATTGTTGTCAGAGTCCACTTCTACCCCTGGAAGTGTCTTACAGTGTAAAACTTGGTTCCTAAATATTTGTCTTACCTTTATATAATCAGGCAGCTTCCTCTTTCATTCCTTACCATCAGTCCATATTCACCTACTCCTTTTCCTTATCTTCCTTTCCCTACTATCGAATTCCTGTCCTTCATGACTATTAAATTTTCGTCTCTCTTAACTATCTGAATAATTTCTTTAATCGCGTTATACGTTTCTTCAGTCTCTTCATCATCTGCGGAGCTAGTTGACAAATAAACTTGTGATAGGCGTGGGCTTCTTGTCTATCTTGGCTACAATAATGCAATCACTATGCTGTTTGTAGAAGCTTATCCGCGTTCCTATTTTTTGATTCATTATTAAACCTACTCCTGCATTACCGTTAATTCTGGTCAACTAACCAGAAGTCTTGTTCCTCCTGCCACCGAACTTCACTAATTCCCACTATATCTAGTTTTAACCCATCCATTTCCCTTTCTAAATTTTCTGACCTACCTGCCCGATTAATGGATCTTACAGTCCACGCTCAGATCCGTAGAACGGCAGTTTTGTTTCTCTCGATAACGACATCCTCCTGAGTAGTCCCCACCCTGAGTTCCGAATGGGGGACTATTTTACCTCTGGATTAATTTACCTAAGGGGATGCCATCGTCATTTAATCAAACAGTAAAGCTACATGCATCCGACAAAGATTAAGGCTGTAGTTTTCCCTTGCTTTCAGCCGTCGCAGCAAAAGCACTGCAAGGTCGTTTTGGTTGAAATGTTACAAGTCGAGATCAGTCAATCACCCAGACTGTTGCCGTGCAACTACTGAAAAGTCTGCTGCCCCTCTTCAGGAACCATACGTTTGTCTAACCTCTTAACAGATACTTCAGCATTGTGGTTGCAACTACGGTTTGGCTATCTGTATCGCTGACGCACGCAAAGCTCCCCACCAATGGCAAGGTCCATGGTTCATGGGGGGAGAGCGAATGTAGCTACTGCTGAAAACTTGAACTGGAAGAAGCATGTAAATTAACTGCTCAAAAATTAAGTTCAGAGCGAATTTTTTGAGCAGCTAATTTACAATGCTTCTTCCAGTTCAAGTTTTCAGCAACACGTACATTCCAAAATTTGGAACCTTCTAGCCTGTTCACTGACTTCTGTTAATGTGCTACATGAATTGTCGGTGAGGCTATTTCGTTATAGAGAAACCAGTAGAGTATGTTTCCTCAACATTAAGGCAGATTCCATTTTCAAAGAACCACTTGAAAAATATCTCGAACGACCACTCTCGTTACCCTCTCCATAATGGTAATTGTTATAACATCAGTACCGTTTGCAAAATGTATAGATTCTGCTTGATGAATGTAAGTGGAACGTCACTCACGTGTATAAGGAATAGGAATGGACCCAAAATTGAACCTTTCCTGACCCCCTTCGTGATTTCTCCCCAGTCACAAAATTTTTGTCTATTTCAACATTGTTTGAATTATTGATCTCAACGTTTTTCATTCTGTTTGTTATGTACGGTATAGACTGGTCGTGTGGAAAGCCATTAATTCCATAAAACTTGACTTTTTCTGAGAAAGCAGCACGATCTATGCAGTTAAAGATCTTGGAAAAATTTGAAAAAATACAAACTTGTGATATTTTATTATTTAAGCCTTGTAATATTTGGGCGAGTGACTGTATAAATAGCATTCTCAGTGGACCAAATTTCTGGAATCAGATCTGCTAAAACGTCTTATTTTGGAAGAGCAAAATTAAAGGGGAACAGATACTAAGACTGAGATTCTGATCAGATCTAAGACGTACTTAGATGACCTGTTCAAAAGAATGTTCAATACACTTAATAAAAAATATGGCTTACAATTAAACAGAGGAACAACGTAGCTAACGAAGAGTAGTAGAGGATAAAAATAATGTATTTAACATCAAAATTGAAAACTACTCAGTAGCTGGAGAAATGGAATGATTCTGCCTTCTTGCAAGCAGGGCTACATTGGATGGCCGAAGCGAGAAAGGTATCATGATTAATTCGGCACAGGTGAAGAAAACATTGAAACTGGAAGGGGGAAACAGTCAGTGGTACCAAAGTATCAAAAAATGGTACAAATGGCTCTGAGCACTATGAGACTTAATTTCTGAGGTCATCAGTCCCCTAGAACTTAGAACTACTTAAACCTAACTAGCCTAAGGACATCACACACATCCATGGCCGAGGCAGGATTTGAATCTGCGACCGTAGCGGCCGCGCGGTGCCAGGCTGTAGCGCCTAGAGCCGCTCGGCCACACGGGCCAGCACCAAAGTATCCTCTGCCACACATCGTTAGATGGCTTGCGGAGTATGATGCATATGTGGAAAGGCATGTTGAATGGACAAAGATTCGATGCAGTGAAGGAAGCTGCTATATGACCTAAAACAGAGAGATTCACAGCTTTGCTTTCGTAAGTGGCAGAAACGTGGGATGGTTGTATTTGCTTTGAAGGGAACTACTTTTAAGCTGGTGATAGAGGATGTGGTCTAGGTAAGATATGATAGTTTTAATTAGTGTATTTTGGAAACTTTCAGACGCCACTTCGTAAATAAAGTTTAGTAAGGTAACGCGGTGATGATGTGAAATATACTTTTATGGTGATACAAGTGCGCATCTTGATGCTGTGGAATACTGCTAACTGTGCGTGTGGAATTTTGGAAATGAGGGCTTTGGAGATAATTTTGTGTGAGAAAGAAAGTAACATGTGCATGGGCACAGGCTGAATGCAGGAATTTCTAGATGAGTAACTTTGCAGTTGGGCTGGAGAAAAGATGGGATGAAGTCTTCATTTTGGATGATTTGGAAAATGTACACAGTGTATGTAGACGGAAGCATCTCAGGTGTGATTTTACAGTCTGGAAGAGGAAGGTGGTGAGATTTGCTTTGTGTCAGTATGCGGAGTGTCTGTAGAGGAAAGATATATGGTATACGTTTTTATAGCCGTTGCAGAAATCCATTGTTCTTAAATACAGGGTGTACGATGGACTATTGGGAGTTGTAGGAGAGACGAATTTGGATTTGGTGATGGAGAAGGCGTGGGTTCTTCATGAGCTGGTGCAGGATATCGGCAGAGGAAAGTGACCGGAAACGGAGAGAGAGCCTGCATTTGGAGGGAGTTGGAGAATATGAGGAGGAATGGCCACAGCTGCAAGACGTGGGTGACGGTTTTTGGAGCAGATGAGGCAGGAGAGTACAGTGGGAGAGGGACGGGGCGCAGAGCTACTCACGCGGCGCGGTGGTGGGCCCGCAGCGGCGGGTTCTCGCCGAAGCCCACGACGTAGCTGCGGCCCGTGTCGCCCAGGGCGTAGTCGATCTGCTGCTTGGCGAACGCCTGCAGCGTCTCCTGGTCCAGGCCGAGGTTCGACACCTGCCGCGAACGAAGGAAGGAGGTGAGAAAAGATGACAGTGAAGCGGCTACGTGTGACTGGCGGAGTCTCTCACAGAAATTAGAGCAGTCACCAACAGTGATCCACCAAAACTACGCTACTGGCCACTAAAATTGCTACACCACGAAGATGACGTGCTACAGACGCGAAATTTAACCGACAGCAAGAAGATGCTGTGATATGCAAATGATTAACTTTTAAGAGCATTCACACAAGGTTGGCGCCGGTGGCGACACCTACAACGTGCTGACATGAGGAAAGCTTCCAACCGATTTCTCATACACAAACAGCAGTTGACCGGCGTTGCCTGGTGAAACGTTGTAGTGATGCCTCGTGTAAGGAATAGAAATGCGTACCATCACGTTTCCGAGTGATTGTAGGCTATCGCGATTGCGGTTTATCGTATCGCGACATTGCTGCTCGCGTTTATAGAGATCAAATGACTGTTAGCAGAATATGGAATCGGTGGGTTCAGGAGGGTAATACGGAACGCCGTGCTGGATCCCATCTGCACGTGCAGTTCGACGACGTTTCCAGCAGCTTGGACTATCAGCTAGGAGACCATGGCTGCGGTTACCCTCGACGCTGTATCACAGACAGGAGAGCTTGCGATGGTGTACTCAACGATGAACCTGAGGGCACGAATGGCAAAACGTCATTTTTTTCGGATGAATCCAGATTCTGTTTACAGCATCGTGATGGTCGCATCCGTGTCTGGCGACATTGCGGTGAACGTACATTGGAAGCGTGTATTCGTCATTGCCATACTGGCGTATCACCTGGCGGATGGTACGGGGTGCCATTGGTTACAAGTCTCGGTCACCTCTTGTTCGCATTGACGGCACTTTGAACAGTGGACGTTACATTTCAAATGTGTTACGACCCTTGGCTCTACCCTTCATTCGATCCCTGCGAAACCCTACATTTCAGCAGGATAATGCACGACCGCATGTTGCAGGTCCTGTACGAGCCTTTCTGGATAGAGAAAATGTTCGACTGCTCCCTGGCTAGCACGTTCTCCAGATCTCTAACCAATAGAAAACGTCTGGACAATGGTGGCCGAGCAACTGGCTCGTCACAATACGCCAGTCACTACTCTTGACGAACTGTGGTATCGTGTTGAAGCTGTACCTGTACACGCCATCCATACCCTGTATGACTCAATGCCCAGGCGTATCAAGGCTGTTATTACGGCCAGAGGTGGTTGTTCTGAGTACTGATTTCTCAGGACCTATGTACCCAAAATATAACCACATGTCAGTTCTAGTATAATATATCTGCCCAATGAATACCCGTTTATCTTCTGCATTTCTCCTAGGTGTATCAATTTTAATGGCCAGTAGTGTAAATTGCGTTGCATTTCTTGATGCCAACTGGGGTAATTACTTTGTAGCAACTCACCTCAGGCACAAAGGTCTTTCTGGCCCAAAAGAATGTCATCGGGATAAAAAGTAAAAGGTTTAACATTATTAAAAGTAGTCTTTTTAGGAGAAATGAATAATGAAATGTACACATAATATAAAATATACATAGTATACCTTGCTGGCGGATATTACGATGGTAAAATAAACCAAAGGAAAGGTAGATTTATTCCTCATGTTTCGTGTATTGTTAGTCTGTTTTTCTTATGTAAGGATATCAGTCCACGCGTCATACATGAGAGTGGCGTGAGCTGCTGGACTAGTAGGTGGTCATTTGTTCCATATCCATTCAAAAAATTTGATTTGTGTGTTAATACTCAAAGAACTTGCGGGTTCACTGCCAGTCGTCATGAATTAACTCGCCACATGCCAGTCACCTTCAGGTGAGCCATCGAAGACTGAAGAAGAATCTCCCACACCCTCTATTTATTATTGCTCTCGTGTCTTCCGCATATGCATTAACCCTTTGACTGCCAATTTTATTTTAAAAACATTAATGTATTTTTATTTTAATTAATGTCTTAGTCAAAAGTAACCACACGAAAAGAATATTCCCTCCGTTTCCTTTTCCGAGGAATTTGGGGCGTGCGGAGTAGGACATACTGCATTGTTAGTAAGTACATCCAGAGTTTCAAAAGACAACTGTGCAGAAACTACAAGACATACTGAAGACATACGCACCTCAGTCACAGAGCTTCTCTCCAAGTCTGTACCCCGCACTACAAGTGCTCAGTGTGGGGTTTCGTTGGAGATGTGGCAACCGTCAGTTCGTGGATGCAAGTAGTTGACGCAATGTTTCCGGGAAGGCGCGAAGGTGCCCGCCTTTCGAATCTGGTAATTGGGTAGATAATTGGGCAGCCTGTCAGCAAGAGCGAACTAATGTGATGAGACAATACGGAGACGAGGGTTAACAATGAAACTTGAGGACACACGAACCACTGGTGCAATCTGTGATTATAAGTACCCTTTACCAATGGAACACTGATTCATACCAATAACAAGCAAGAATCGCAGTTGATTCTCTGATAACGGACAGCGCCCGTGCTGATGGAATTGCAGAACTCAGTTCTAAACGGATTCGAATAGTAATGCTGTCCCAAAACGATGTTGATGTGATGAAAAACTACTGTTTTGTCATTCTCCATTAAATTTTCGCTGGAGATACAATGATTAGTAGCAGAATTCGTTGAGTGCAAAAGTCAGTGCAACGTTAATGTTTGGTGCAGGCATACCATATTGGCTTATGTAAGCCATAATGCATAGGAAATGTATTTGGTACATTCAGGCATAAATAATGACTGATCCCAGTGGGTCCGAAATTTTAGCAAATCCCATTAACAGAGGGCAGTAGTTAAATAACATAAACGATATTTTTCGAAGATTTGCCTGACAGAAGCAAGGTATTTAACAGACCCCTGTCCAGGCCTGAAGTACTGCTCTTCAAATTCATTCATGATCAGCACATACAGAAGTAGTACTCAAAATTCACGAAAGATTAAAACTCTGTGCAGGGCCACAACTCACACCTGGCTGGCTTCCTTTTGGGGGCAATTGTCTTACCGAGTAAGTTATCAAAGCCTGACTCGCGACCTCCTTCCTCTCTCGTACCCCACCTCTTTGCCATAGTTCAGATCTATTTTCTTTTATTCCAGAATGCTTCTACTTTTGAAAGATTTCTTGCATAATTTTTCGGAACAGGCACCCCTGACAGTAAGGACATCACAAAGATATAGCTTACTATGCATTAAGTCTTACTCGTAGAATCAATTTTCTGTGTTTCACGGAGTGGTTTTTTTTAAAAAAAAAAAGGTGTGCTGGACAGAGACACGAACCCAGAAATCTGCACCTCCCTGAAGGTAGGATTAGCCGCGCGGTTTGAGGCGCCCTTGTAACACCACAGCTCTTATGCTGTATGGATTCATTTTGCTTTATTTAATGTTACATTGTTGATCGCCTGTGAATGTGTTCAAATCGATAGCATAAAATTGTGTATTCTTTTCTTTGTCAAACCTTTGATGTCGTGATTTGATTCTATGCAAAGTAGTGTATCTGCAATTTGTATTCTTTGTCCCATTTGGAGGGAACAGAACTTATTGTATGTAATTGTAATTTTGTGTGAATAATTTTTTGTAGAAGTGTCAATATGTGAAAATGTTCTG
This sequence comes from Schistocerca serialis cubense, assembly GCF_023864345.2. NCBI lineage: Eukaryota > Metazoa > Arthropoda > Insecta > Orthoptera > Acrididae > Schistocerca > Schistocerca serialis. The sequence goes on from NC_064645.1 coordinate 400,846,166, forward strand.
TTTTATTTAATGTATTTGTTTGCTGTTATGTAAATTGCTGATCCTCACTTAGGGTTCTTAGTTAGTTTGTATGTAAATGGTGTAGTGGTTCCCCTCTGGAACGGAAATGCGTAGCACGTGCAAATTGTGGTTGGCATAGGTGGAAAAGGTGGAACTGATAGTCAGTCGGAGGCGAGCTACGAGTCGGAGACGAGCCACCAGTCGGAAAGGAGCTACCAGTCTGTGCACTGTCAATGTAAAGGTGCATATCATGCTGATTCACAGAGAGGCTTTTACTGCTTCTTTCCAATGCCTCGGATGGGTGGATAAATAGCTGGATCTATTCTGGAATTTGTATGAATCGTCGCCATGAAGATACGATAAAGTCCGGCAATTCTACCTGTAATTCCACCTACCAACATGCAGTTGCCACCACATTGCGCAATCACTGTAACGTAATACTATATTGATGTACAGTGAAGGATCAGCCTAATGGATGTGTTAGTGTGCTGAAATATAAGGTAATTCACATCGGAATTTATTTACCTACCTTGATTTTACTCCTCATCATAACACCTCTCAGGGTTCTCTCCGTTTGAAGTAAAGTGATTACCGAGTGTCCTTACTGAAAGTACGTTGAAGCCTAGAGCTTTGTTAAATAATGCCTCTTGAACTTATTAGAAAGATAGTTAAAGCTAATGTGGTAACAGAGTGAGTTAAAGCAAATGTTATTTGTCCAATAATAATTTTCCTATTGAAACTGTTATTTAAAGTGCTGTTACCAACTTCAAACTTTAGGCTGAGTCTTATAAAGTAAATGATCACGTTGTTGTCTGTAGTAAATTCTAAAAAGGAGAGTCAGTTCCTTGCAATTTTGTCAACATTGTGTTTCGTTGTAGTAAAAGTGAGAAAGCTGCAGTTGTGAAACGTTACATTCTCATGTATGCCAAGTGTTTGTCTCTCTTGTGTGCATATTAACTGTATAAAGACCACTCAGTTTGTGTAAACCCTGAAAGTGATAGTGTTTTTCTGTACCTGTTATAATTTTGAAAATAGTTCCTGCTGCTCTAACTGTTGGCTTCAATCCTAAAACATATGTGTGTTAAGAGTTCATTGCACTCGCGTGTTGCTAAGTCTAGGTTGTGTCGGTTGTGTTGTCCATTATAGTTACTTATACCTACTTTCATAAACGAGAATGTTAATCTTTCTCTTGCCTAATTAGGCTGGCGACCGTTTCCCTTATTCTATAAACAGTATAGCTAGGCAAAATTTTGTTTGTCACTATTCCAATATTAACGTAATTCTGACTTTCATTTCCGATAAGCCACTTCCATTAGGAACAATACGGTCAACTTAACAAAATTCCTCTCAGAGGGTAACACTGCTCTGTTGCTTTGTGCCATAGTTACTTTTACAAACTTGTTTTATGTTACAACCTGCTTCTGGCATTGAGGTTATGGTACAGTAGATAGCAGACGGGGAGTGTTATACGTGGCGCCGCGTGACAGGACGTTGTTCAGTTTGCACTTACAGACGGAAAAAATTATAAGTAGTTGGCATTTTACAAACATAGAGTGAACATAAAACGTCCAGCGGCACGAACCTGTACATTACTTGACAGAACTAGTAGTGAAAGTTCAGTTTAAATTAAAAATAAAAGGTATCAGTACTTAATAATAGCTAAAATGGACAGGAAATTAGAAATAAATTTTGACGCGGGAGAGCAGAATGCAACCGAGAGCAGTTCAGGCAGCACACCAACAGATGGCATGACGCGCGAGTTAAATTACGTACGTTATCACGCAGATGTTAATAAACAGATCGAAGCTATGTGTGTAGCGCGTACTAAGCAAGACAATGTAGGCGATATTGTCGAAGACAGTGGCTATGCTGATGAATCGAGGGATATGTTTGAATCACCAAAACCAGAAAGGGGTGTAGGATCTGAACACGAAAAGGCAGTAGAACCTAAAAGTGAAAAGACATTAAATCTGACTGACTTGCTTAAAATACTGTCTGCACAAAATGACAATATTAAGGCACAAATTGCAGCGCAAAACGACAATATTAATGCACAAATTGCAGCACAGGGGCAGTTAATTACCACACAAGGTAGCGATATTAGTAAACAGATTGAGAAAGTTGATGTAAAAGTAGACATTGTGAGTAATGAAATTAAAAACCTCAAAAGCGAAATTACTGTCATCAATGGCAATATTGCCAACATACAAGGACAAATTGATGACATTAACGAAAGATTTGACTCTGAAGTAATTAAAATTCAAGATCAAATTGAACCCTTAGTATGTACTAAGGTTGACGAAAAGGTATTCGGTATTAAATCCGAAATACAAACCGAATGTAACGCGGAATTTGCACAGATTAAACAATCTGTAACAGAAACAAGCAGAGCTCTAACCAAACAGATTCTTACTTGCGAAAAGAAGTGTGAACATAACACTTCACAAATCCAAGGCAAAGTGTATGACTTGGAAAGAAAAATACAAACCGGACCTACACATAATACTGAAAGAATGCCTCTCAGTAAAATATTAGAGGGCGAAGAGAAATTCGACCCTGCAAAGAGGCATAATGGATGGCACCCCCTAGACTTTGTAAAGAATTGCGAAAGAAATTTTCCTGAATATCTGTCTGACCAGGAAAAAATTAATGTTGTAATTAGTGCACTAACGGGAGAAGCAAAAAGGTGGGGGTTGAATCTGGATACAAACCAGATGTCTTTTGAAAATTTTAAGCAAAAGTTTATTGACGAGTACTGGTCAGAACAAAAACAAGACCAGTTGTGGCGTGAGTTTTTAATGGCCAGGGTGTATGATATCAGAGGTAGGCAAACCATGAAAGAATTTTGCGAATCATGGTACAGAAAACTGATACATTTGAAGGCTAGAAGGACTGAAGCCGAGATCGTTTGGGTTCTTTGGCAGAAACTGCCTGAGGATTCTAAACGATATGTTGGGAGTACACACAGTAGTTTTTCTGCGTTCTTGGAAAGGGTAGAAGATGAAGATCATTGGCGAAGAAATCGCGAGGACCGTCCCCATAATAGCAATAATTATTCGCGAGAAAGTAATGACCAAGCTGAACGACAGGAAAACGGTAGATTTCGTGTAAACACGATTCAAAGAGGTCGGGCGAGAGGCAGGGGAAATTACACTACGCGCGGTAGAGGATACATGACGCGGAATTTCCAAAATAGAGAAGAAATGGAAAACTGAAAACCGCGTGTGTTACGGGCCGGATTCACGCGGAAACCGGTTTTGGGCCCAAAGAAAAGATGTCAAATATTAGATTCGAGAAGGAAAAATGTAAACTACGGGGCAGAAAGGTTAAGGACGCACCTATAGCAGACGGGCGCGGAATGATACATAGTGGCGTTCCCAGTGCGAAGTCACGTGACCGTTCGTGCTCGGGCCAGCCGTTGCCGAAGCAGCGTACATTGCACTTGGCAGCAGACACAAATGGCAGACGTCGGAACAAGATGGCTGCCGTAGAGAGAGACAGAAGAGGCGGGATCGGACACTTCCGATGGCCGGTTTCAGTAGTAGATGAATGTAGAGATGAAAATAAAGTTAATATGTCATATGATAATGATAACTCGGTATCGGAATCGTGTGAAAAGACTTTTTTAAAGAATGAAAGGGAGTCAGAAAAGGCGAGTGGAAAGGAGAACATTTGTACTGTTAATGATGTGTATGAAGTAAAAGACGTAAATGTGGGGGAGGTTGTGATGAATAAAGAGGAAAGGGAGGTAGAATATGCCACGCAAAAGACGTGTGCACAATTAATAATAGGCAAAAATGAGGTAGAGGAGGACGTTAGTAATCATGACATTATGAACAGTGCAGATGAAATTGTTGTTGATGGAAAAGTGTTTTATGATTCTAATGCAGAAGGGTCTAGTAAGTATTTCGCACGATTACCTGAGAATGATAACAAAGGGGAAAATGGAATGAAAGTTATCGAAGTACATGACGATTATACTAAATATGAAGTTAAGGCCGAAATCGTTCAAAGTGATATAACAGAAGTGTCTGACTGTCCAAACGAGGTGTATTGTGTAGAAAATGAGTTAAAAAACGAAGTGGCTGAAACATCTAGTGATAATCTGCCTCACTGCTTAAAAGTTGCCTTACTGATCGAATCTGATGAAAATGAGATCAATGATAGTTCAGATAATGAAGGGTATATGAATACAGATAAGAATGAATATACCAACTTTCCTTATTGTTCAAAAGTCGAGTACTTAAGTAATTCTGATGGTGAGGAAAAGAGTAGTGATGACTCCAGTGAAGATGAATTCTCAGGTGTAAATGAAAGTGAATATACTTTTACTGAAAGAGGGTATGAGAAAATTAGTGACATTTTTCCAAAGCAAGATACAGGAAGTAGAACTGGGCCAAAACCGAATGAATTATTTAGTAATGTAACACAGGGGCATAATTTGAAAGAACCTCATGATAACACTATATTGGGGCAAGCTTTAACTAATGTTTTGAGTAAGTGTGAGGCACAGGAACAAAAAGAACCACCTGATAAAATAATAGCAGAGCAGGAGATGTTGTACCTTGCTAAAGTCTTTGAAATTCCAAAACCTAAAAAGCCACCTGATGAAACAAAACGTTGGCAAGATCTGAATAGGTTAGTGAAAGATGTAGAAAGTAGGAGGCCTAAAAAGCCACCAGATTTAAGTGACTGTTTTATGAATCATAAAAGACTGCCTTGTTAATAAAGAGACTGGGGGCAGGATGTATGTATATATACTGTTAATTTAATGCATGACTTTATTCTTATTATTATTATGTCTGAGTGTTACCTGAAAGTGGATTGTTGTTTTGTTGATCTTGAGGCCTGTTGGAGGTTGTTGCTTATTTATTATAGTGTACTGTTTAACTTTGCTTAGGAAATGTTTATTTTCAATTGAACACTTACTGTTGCCAGTCTAATTATGATGAGAGGGTCATGTAGTGTGAGAAGCCTGAATACTTTATGAAAAATGATGATTATGGTAACTTAACGAGAGTGCAAGGAACTCCATAAGGTAATAATTTATTCCTAATATACTTAAAGATCAGAAAGGGCTTATGTTTGCAATATGTGGTTTACTTAAAGATACATGTCCTCAGGTGAGGGTTGTTCAACCCTCAGGGGGCAATGCACTCTTTGCATTGTCAGGTGCCTGACGAGCACCAGGGACCCGAGTCGTTGCTAGCACTACTTCCATTTCTTTTCGTGCTGCCAACCTTCCTCTTCATCATTCAGAACTTTTACTATCTTCTTTCCTTCTTCTCTATCAGAGTGTATTGAATAGTGTGGCAATGATGTAAGATATTGTGTATTGTTTGTGGACTAGTAAATGGAAAAATAATATGGGTACACTAGAAAATGGCAAAGAATAATGAAAATATAGTGGGTACTGTAAAGGAAAAATGAAATTAAAAAGTAATTGGAAAGAGAAATATGGATGAGAAAAGGTAAGAATATTGAAAAGAAAAGGTAAATGAATGCCATAATATAATTAAACGGAAATGTTTTTGAAAAAGAAAGGGGCAAATATGGTGTTGAAAAACTGTATATGTGTTTAAAACTGAGGAGATGAACCTGGCTAAGGTATGTGTAAAGTAGATGTGAGGTATGTGTCTAGTGCCAGCAAAAGAGTTGGCAGAAATCACTTGCAATAGGATATGAAATTATTGTCCTGATCTTGATTTATGTAATGACCTAACTGTGTGTGGAAAAGCAATGATAAAGGAGTAGTAAGAAATACTTTATCCTAACTTGACCCTGAATATGACATTTAATTCTTTCTCGATTAATGTATATGTTACCTGATTGTGTCATTTGAAAAGAAATGGTTTTGTTACCAGTGTCTAATTGCTGTTTCAAAGTTACAGGTTTCATGTTTTATACCACTAATGCAAATTTTACCAAAAGTGTGTCAGAATGATAAAAAACCTGGAAATTATGACAATAAACTGCTCAAAAATATGTTGATGGGCAGTAAAACAAGACAAAAGAATAAAAATGCTGTGGTCCTGATGCTAAGGACTACAAAACATACGATGTGAGCAGTAACCAAAGGACTTGCCATTGTGGGGCAAGGAGCTGATAAGTAGTCATGAACTGCCAAACCTCGAGGATGGGGCAGTGTGTCAATTTAAAAATGTGTTTTTTTGTGTATTCTTAATCTAAATTGTGTTTTTGTGTCTAAATGTGTATGTAAAAAGACTGCTAAACCAATAATGGGTAGAATGTGTAACATGGACTGCTAGTGCTGAGGCAAGCAGTGAATTAAGTTAGGTTTTTTTTTTTTTGAGCAATATGTTATAAACTGACTATTCTTATTGAAGTCAGTGAAAAGTTATTATAAAATGTATAAGGAATCTTATTTAAATGGATGTAGATGTTTTTGATACTAGGTTTTTTGAAATAACGTAAAGTTTTGGACTGCCTTGTTTTGAAACACAGCAGTGATGATTAAAGATAGGCTCTGAATATGTTAGTGTGTTTATGTGTAACAAATATTTTGGACTGCTATTAATGAAGAGCAGCTTTAAAGTTAATTATTTTGAAACAACCTTGCAAAGTTACTTTGGTATTTAAGGAGTCAGTTGCAAAAGGTTTCTCATAGTTGTTTGTATAAATAATTGTGCATATCCGGATGCAAACTGAAATTTTCAATATTTCATTAATTGCTGAACCTTGTAAAATATACTGTGATCATTAATATGCTTGTGTGTCTGTGAAATTTTACATTCCTCTATAATTATTGAGAGACAAAATTCTGTTTTGCTAACTTAGAATGTCCTGTGTTATTGTATATGTGTTTAAATTTTTTTCATATTATTTAAAGGCTTTTCCTATTCTACTTATATGTAGATGAGTTTGTGTACTGATTGCCTATTAATTGAACTGTGTGTGTATGAAAAGAACATGCTTAAAGATATCTTGTGTAATGGTGTAAAATTAGTTTCCTTAAACCAGTGTGAAATTGAAAATTGCTTTAGATATTTTACTTTGAAAAAATTTTGGAAGAAATACATGCAATTTCTTAGTGTATATACTGTATATTTGTAATGTGTGTGTTTTTTTTTCCTCCCAACTGAAGTTGGATGGAATAAATTTTTTTTGCAGCCAGCACCACTTAGGTGTTATGGATGTTTCCTTGAAGTATCCCTGATGGGAAACTTCAACGAAACATGGGGCATGTGTAACACCACAGCTCTTATGCTGTATGGATTCATTTTGCTTTATTTAATGTTACATTGTTGATCGCCTGTGAATGTGTTCAAATCGATAGCATAAAATTGTGTATTCTTTTCTTTGTCAAACCTTTGATGTCGTGATTTGATTCTATGCAAAGTAGTGTATCTGCAATTTGTATTCTTTGTCCCATTTGGAGGGAACAGAACTTATTGTATGTAATTGTAATTTTGTGTGAATAATTTTTTGTAGAAGTGTCAGTATGTGAAAATGTTCTGTTTTATTTAATGTATTTGTTTGCTGTTATGTAAATTGCTGATCCTCACTTAGGGTTCTTAGTTAGTTTGTATGTAAATGGTGTAGTGGTTCCCCTCTGGAACGGAAATGCGTAGCACGTGCAAATTGTGGTTGGCATAGGTGGAAAAGGTGGAACTGATAGTCAGTCGGAGGCGAGCTACGAGTCGGAGACGAGCCACCAGTCGGAAAGGAGCTACCAGTCTGTGCACTGTCAATGTAAAGGTGCATATCATGCTGATTCACAGAGAGGCTTTTACTGCTTCTTTCCAATGCCTCGGATGGGTGGATAAATAGCTGGATCTATTCTGGAATTTGTATGAATCGTCGCCATGAAGATACGATAAAGTCCGGCAATTCTACCTGTAATTCCACCTACCAACATGCAGTTGCCACCACATTGCGCAATCACTGTAACGTAATACTATATTGATGTACAGTGAAGGATCAGCCTAATGGATGTGTTAGTGTGCTGAAATATAAGGTAATTCACATCGGAATTTATTTACCTACCTTGATTTTACTCCTCATCATAACACCTCTCAGGGTTCTCTCCGTTTGAAGTAAAGTGATTACCGAGTGTCCTTACTGAAAGTACGTTGAAGCCTAGAGCTTTGTTAAATAATGCCTCTTGAACTTATTAGAAAGATAGTTAAAGCTAATGTGGTAACAGAGTGAGTTAAAGCAAATGTTATTTGTCCAATAATAATTTTCCTATTGAAACTGTTATTTAAAGTGCTGTTACCAACTTCAAACTTTAGGCTGAGTCTTATAAAGTAAATGATCACGTTGTTGTCTGTAGTAAATTCTAAAAAGGAGAGTCAGTTCCTTGCAATTTTGTCAACATTGTGTTTCGTTGTAGTAAAAGTGAGAAAGCTGCAGTTGTGAAACGTTACATTCTCATGTATGCCAAGTGTTTGTCTCTCTTGTGTGCATATTAACTGTATAAAGACCACTCAGTTTGTGTAAACCCTGAAAGTGATAGTGTTTTTCTGTACCTGTTATAATTTTGAAAATAGTTCCTGCTGCTCTAACTGTTGGCTTCAATCCTAAAACATATGTGTGTTAAGAGTTCATTGCACTCGCGTGTTGCTAAGTCTAGGTTGTGTCGGTTGTGTTGTCCATTATAGTTACTTATACCTACTTTCATAAACGAGAATGTTAATCTTTCTCTTGCCTAATTAGGCTGGCGACCGTTTCCCTTATTCTATAAACAGTATAGCTAGGCAAAATTTTGTTTGTCACTATTCCAATATTAACGTAATTCTGACTTTCATTTCCGATAAGCCACTTCCATTAGGAACAATACGGTCAACTTAACAAAATTCCTCTCAGAGGGTAACACTGCTCTGTTGCTTTGTGCCATAGTTACTTTTACAAACTTGTTTTATGTTACAACCTGCTTCTGGCATTGAGGTTATGGTACAGTAGATAGCAGACGGGGAGTGTTATACCCTGTCTGTCACGGATTCGAGTCCTCTCTCGGGCGTGGGTGTGAGTGTGTTGTTGTTCTTAACGTAAGTTAGTTTAAGTAGTGTATAAGTTTATTTCGAAGCTGCTTGTTGGACTGAGACATGAAACCAGGAAGCTTGCCTTTCACGGACAATTATTTACAGACTGAGCTATTCAGGCACTTCTCACTACTCTCCCACACAGCTGGACAGCTCCGTCAGTACCGCCGTTCCCCTCGAAAAGCAAGGAGGCTCGAGTGTCGGACCGTCATATTTAAAGGGAGATCGTAAGGTATCGTACGAAGTCTACTCTAAACCCTTCCCATATGGCGGTGATTATATGTCCACATCGGAGCAACGCCTGGTTCCATACGCGCTGCAGCGACGCCGCCAAACGGGAACTTTCTGATCGCTCCTTACATGTTTAATCTTTCTGGAAGTTGCAGAAACTGCACGTTCTCCGACGAAGATGAATATTTACTTTCGACTGTAGTAACATGTCGGTCAATTTGCATTAATCCCAGTTACGACAGCCGTGGATTACGCTGACCGTACAAGCAAAACCCTCGATGCCGTGTGTAACACAATGCGGACGCCATCGGACGTGCTCACCTCGAGACACATGAGAGCGACGGTGGCGGCGACCTGCAGGGAGCCCCACTCGCTGAGGAAGAGCAGGCCCTTGGGCGTACGCTTCTCGTTGGTGAGCAGGTAGTTGCAGGTGCCGCGCAGGTGCTCCAGGTACTGCCCGTTGCTGGAGATGTTGGCCAGCACCGCCTGCGAAACGAGAATATAGCAGTTCACACACATATCAACAGCGCCTCTAGCGATGTACAAGTAGCTCTCCGATCGGACAAAACGCTACCAAATTTTTAACAGCATGACGGATGGGCAGCCGGAAAGTAATTAAAAGAATTACCAAAGGCTATCCTCATGAATCGATCTGCTGCCGCATGTTCTGGGACACTACAATCGATCACATCCTATAGCTTCCAAACGAAGATGACAGGGTGCCTATTCTGTATCTTTCACGCTATTGAGTCAATCGTTTCGGTACTCAAGAGCATCGAACAGTCTAGTACTCGAATTAGAGTCCCATCTTTATTCAGTATGCATTTCGGTAGCGATATCGTTCGGGTCTAAAGAACCGAAGCGCTGTCGTCGGTTCGCGTCGTCCAAGCCAATCAAATGCAAGCGCTGACAGATCCGCGAATGCGCACAGCGCCACGAACAAAAAGTGGCTGGCAGGCGACACAGGCGTGCTATTCTTCGAAGTCATCTTATTCTCATTCGCACTGTCATCGTGTTTTGGATTTTACGTTTCGGAAAATGAGTTAGAATAGTGTGTAGTACCACTGAAATTGCAAGAAATTGAAGAAATTCCAAAAAGGTGGGAATTTAAGGAGATGGGACCTGGATAAACGGAAAGAACCAGAGGTTGTACAGAGTTGCAGGGAGACCATAAGGGAACAATTCATAGGAATGGGGGAAAGAAATACAGTAGATAAAGAATGGGTAGCTTTGAGGGATGAAATAGTGAAGGCAGCAGAGGATCAAATAGGTAAAAAGACGAGGGCTAGTAGAAACCCTTGGGTAACAGAAGAAATAATTTAAATGATGAAAGGAGAAAATATAAAAATGAGGTATATGAAGCAGGGATAAAGGAATACAAAGGTCTCAAAAATGATATCGAGAGGAAGTGCAAAATGGCTAAGCAGGGATGGCTAGAGGACAAATGTAAGGATGTAGAGGCATATCTCACTTGGGGTAAGAAAGATTCTGCCTACAGGAAAATTAAAGAGACCTTTGGAGAAAAGAGAACCACTTGTGTGAATATCAAGAGCTCAGATGGAAACCCAGTTCTAAGCAAAGAAGGGAAAGCAGAAAGGTGGAAGGAGTATATAGAGGGTCTATACAAGGGCGATGTACTTGAGGACAATATTATGGAAATGGAACAGGATGTAGATGAAGATGAAATGGGAGATATGGTACTGCGTGAAGAGTTTGACAGAGCACTGAAAGACCTGAGTCGAAACAAGGTCCCCGGAGTAGACAACATTCCATTAGAACTACCGACATCCTTGGGAGAGCCAGTCCTGACAAAAGGCTACCGTCTGGTGAGCAAGATGTATGAGACAGGCGAAATACCCTCAGGCTTCAAGAAGAATACAATAATTCCAATCCCGAAGAAAGCAGTTGTTGACAGATGTGAAAATTACCGAAGTATCAGTTTAATAAGTCACAGCTGCAAAATACTAACGCGAATTCTTTACAGACGAATGGAAAAACTGGTAGAAGCCGACCTCGGGGAAGATCAGTTTGGATTCCGTTGGAACACTTGAGGCAATACCGACCCTACGAATTATCTTAGAAGAAAGATTAAGGAAAGGCAAACCTACGTGTCTAGCATTTGTAGACTTAGAGAAGGCTTTTGACAATGTTGATTGGAATAATCTCTTTCAAATTCTGAAGGTGGCAGGGGTAAAATACAGGGAGCAAAAGGCTATTTACAATTTGTATAGAAAGCAGGTGGCAGTTATAAGAGCCGAGGGGTATGAAAGGGAAGCAGTGGTTGGGAACGGAGTGAGACAGGGTTGTAGCCTATCCCTGATGTTATTCAATCTGTATATTGAGCAAGCAGTATAGGAAACAAAAGAAAAGTTCGGAGTAGGTATTAAAATCCATGGAGAAGAAATAAAAACTTTGAGGTTCGCTGATGACATTGTAATTCTGTCAGAGACAGCAAGGGACTTGGAAGAGCAGTTGAACGGAATGGACAGTGTCTTGAAAGGAGGGTATAAGATGAACAGCAACAAAAGCAAAACAAGAGAATTAGATTAGGAAATGAGACAGTTAAAGTAGTAAAGCAGTTTTGCTATTTGGGGAACAAAATAACTGATGTTGGTCGAAGTAGAGAGGATGTAAAATGTCGACTGGAAATGGCAAGGAAAGCGTTTCTGAAGAAGAAAAATTTGTTAACATCGAGTATAGATTTAAATGTCAGGAAGTCGTTCCTTAAAGTATTTGTATGGAGTGTAGCCATGTATGGAAGTGAAACGTGGACGATAAATAGTTTAGACAAGAAGTGAATAGAAGCTTTAGAAATGTGGTGCTACAGAAGAATGCTGAAGATTAGATGGGTAGATCACATAACTAATGAGGAGGTATTGAATAGAATTGGGGAGAAGAGGAGCTTGTGGCACAACTTGACTAGAAGACGGGATCGGTTGGTAGGACATGTTCTGAGACATCGAGGGATCACCAATTTAGTATTGGAGGGCAGCGTGGAGGGTAAAAATCGTAGAGGGAGACCAAGAGATGAATACACTAATCAGATTCAGAAGGATGTAGGCTGCAGTAGGTACTGGGAGATAAAGAAGCTTGCACAGGATAGAGTAGCATGGAGAGCTGCATCAAACCAGTCTCGGGACTGAAGACCACAACAACAACAACAACCACATTGTACTATTACATCTATAAAAACGCCCAAAAATTGATTCTGAGAATTTCAACGAATAAGAAGATAAAAAGAATGTGGTTATAACTCGCTCCAAGAGATCCAAATGATTAAGTAGCCCACATCCCTATAAGATACGTCAACGATTTGGGTATTAAAAACAAAATTGAAAAAACGCATTTTCCAAAGCTCCTGCAGTTTGTCGAAGTTTATAACATGCATCTCATGAATGAAAATGTTTCGTATATGGTGCTACAGTCTAAAAATGTTATGGTGGAAATCTTTCATCTCTGTCTACTGTTGTTGAGGATTTGATCGCAGACAAATACTTGTGACAAGCAAGATTATGAAGATGACTGCTGCTAGTTACATTCCCAGTATTTTAAGTCGTGCTCTTAGATTTCTGTCTAACCGCATACTCGAAAATCTCTACATATTCGGAAAAAATGGTGAACTATTTCTGACAAGAAAATATATAAAGGTCACTGTCGGTTGTTTCACTCACAGCAGTTCTATATTTCGATTTTTAAACACACAGAAATCACGAAATCATTACTGAGGAAGTGCGCTCTTACATGTAAGTAATAACAAACATTGCAGAAAAATCTTCACGTACACGAATAACATTCCACTTCGCCACACCAAACAACAGTAACACAGAGCTCAATTCTTGCACTATTATGGAGAGGAACGTAGGCTGACTTCCTTACCAAACGGTGTTGCGTAAGTCATAAATGCGTGATAGTTAGGATGGTTTCCAATATCAGGCTTCACATAACTATTTTCCATTGTTACTTGAAAGTTGTAAACACGTTTCGATAGTTGCTAACTTAACCATTTGTGGGAAAAAGTACACAAAGTCACTAGTTACATCAGTTCACACTCATGTAATATACGTAAGCAGAGCTGATGTCTTGATATTTAATGGTCTTTAAACTCTTATTTGCATAAAAAGTACCACGTATTTTGAGAGAATATTCACCGAAAAATTTTTTGTATGTAATCATTGACAGTAACAACCTAACCTGAGTATATTTTTAACAAAGGACAATAGTCTATCATGAACTCACTTTCCAACTGGATGCAGCGTCTGGTGATTCTTTAGTAACACAATCACTAAATCCAAAGCTAAAACCGCTAAATATGTTTACAATAACAAATTATAGGTGTAAACATAAACCACAGCTCACCAATCGACAGGACCATACCGAAATCGAAAACCTCTCGGTACAATTGTCGTAAAATCGGTGGGAGGACCGTTCGGTAACAGGTCTCAGAAGCTTATTGAATAGGATATTTCGATAAAGAACAGAAAATGACGACACTACCGAGATTGACCTACTACACCGATCGGTATGAACGATGCAGAATAGGGTCCCAGATCAGACGTAATTGTCGGCTATGCAGACGATCTATTACTTGTATTCACTGCAAACAACAGAGCTCAGCTGTTAGAGAAAGCCAGTAGAATACTACAAACAAATTCGCAATGGTGTCACAACAACAGACTCGGGATAGCCGAAAACAAAACAACATACACTTTACTGAAATGATCACTGCAAAGGAATCTTGCATTTAAAATAGGGGATACAAACATCAAACAAACACATATTTTAGGGTACATATAGATAAGAAATTGAATCTCCACGAACATATAAGGCTAACAACAGCAAATGCCCAAAAAAATTACATAAACTGCTGAGGCTAAATTCAAACCAGTACAGCCAACCTCACCAGTAATACGGACACACCACAGTGCACTCTTCGATTCACCACTCAGTTTGGCAGCTAGCTCGTGGGCACACAGACTGAACCTGGTCACCAACTAAGCATCTGTCAGACCAGGACAGAGAAGTGTCCTGCTGATGCTGCTTGGAGCCTTCGTCGCCGTCACAATGGATGCACACTCTGTGGTTCCCCATAGATATCACAATCAAAAACTGAATTGAAAAGTACTGGTTAAAGATGTGGAGGCTAGATAAGGCTCAAATGGTTCTGAGCACTATGGGACTCAACTGCTGTGGTCATCAGTCCCCTAGAACTTAGAACTACTTAAACCTAACAAACCTAAGGACATCACACACACCCATGCCCGAGGCAGGATTCGAACCTGCGACTGTAGCAGCAGCACGGCTACGGACTGGAGCGCCTAGAACCGCACGGCCACCGCGGCCGTCGCTAGATAAGGTTCACACAATAACTGCTGTACCGATACAGACCGTAAGTCAACTTAGAAGTTGGCGTTTTTGTACATGGCAAGGTGAGTGGGATGTAATTGATAAGGGGCTTAGACTGCACGACTTCCTTCCTCACAGAAGGCAGCGGTTGAGAATGAGACATATCAATCCCAGGCGCGGCATCGTACATTTCTTAAATGGACACGACCTTAACCGACGCACTATATAGAGAAGACGGGTACAGACTTCCAGAGTCTTCTCTGCCAGCTGTGACAGCTTTGCCAAAGGACAGCTCTCGCAGAGCAACAGGCACGCGGTAGGCCACAGCGGTGGAGGGCGCACAGAGCGCTGACGCGGCCCCGTCGATACTAGGCAGTTAGTAAACAGCGCTACGCTGTAGTCGCCACTCAGTCTGCTATTCGCGAACTTCCACCAATGGAAAGAAGTAAAGGAAACTCCAATGAAAAACGTCAATGACAAAACGCAGTGCAAAGACCAATAAAATGAACTCCTAATACCCTTCCTCCTCACCCTCATATAAAATTCCAGCACTCCTTCATAGAATATAAGTGTCCAAACTAGTGCTCATACAGCAGTTAGCAATACACCCTGAGGAAGGCGCATTGCAACAGTCGCCGAAACGTCGGAATTTTACAGATGACAATGTGTCCTCAAACCCAGAAGAATTTTATTGACTGTGACAACGGCCGCGGAAGCTATGTTTACATTTAACGGATCAAATCAAATGGCACTGAGCACTATGGGACTTAACTTCTGAGGTCATCAGTCCCCTAGAGCTTAGAACTACTTAAACCTAAATAACCTAAGGCGCCGTTCCAGACTGTAGCGCCTAGAACCGCTCGGCCACCCCGGCCGGCTTAACGGACCACAAACAGTTTATGTTCCGTCCTAGCCTGCCGCTGTGAGAAAGCGTTGTGCTCTGCAATGGTACCAAGAACATAACAGTGCGCCAGGCGCTGTGACCGTGCGGTTCTAGGCGCTGCAGTCTGGAACCGCGAGACCGCTACGATCGCAGGTTCGAATCCTGCCTCGGGCATGGATGTGTGTTATGTCCTTCGGTTAGTTAGGTTTAACTAGTTCTAAGTTCTAGGGGACTAACGACCTCAGAAGTTGAATCCCATAGTGCTCAGAACCATTTGAACCATTTTTTCGTAACAGTGCGAGACACTGAAAACTGTAATGGTAAAACGGATGACTGGCGCTGAATACTATTTCATTTGTAGGAAATGAGACGCTAAAGAAATTTTATTAATAAAATGCGAACCCAGTGACAATGGAGCAACTATGGTGAAATATGATTGGGCACTACACGTTTATATAAAAAGGTTATTAAGACACACAGGAATTACAGACATTAGCTGGAAGCGGACATTGAATGAAATCTTTTTTTAGTCAAAGACACTACCTTTTTTTTGGAACGTTCCTGGCGCCCAAAGGAAGGAATGGGGGCAACGTGGACAGCGGCCGTAACCCTAGGTCTGACCACAATATCATGCTCTCTACTGCAGGAACTAAGGAAAGCATAGGGAGCACGAAGTAGAGGTACAAAGCATGTGAAGGAGACAAGATTTTTCATTCAGTGTAATTTATATATTTTTTTATTTATCTGTTTTAGGTTGCATTTTATTACCATCGAATACAACAGGAAACCGACGTCGCTGAGAAGAACAGTACAGAGATCAGAGAATAACCAATACGAAGAGTGAAAAATACGTGGATCAACTCCTCATTGCAGTAACACCGCAATGCCAGAGTGATTTAAGAAAGACACTACAAATTAAATTAGAGGAAAATTGTCTGTATATGGGACTGCAGACAACTGCACAATGTCGTTGATTAAGGAAGTGACAAAAACCAAGTACATTTTTCTCGCCGTCAGCAAACAACTGCACGACCACAAAGCCAATCCACGGAGATCGCCGTAGTTTGTATCAAGCAGTCCGGAAAGGGGAGCAGGTGAGGAGGTATCTGTTGGGGAGTCGTACAGGTAATTAAGGCCATCATCTGTCGCATTAAGAACCAGACAATTACCGCCGATCCGTACACTAGGCGACGCTCGTTTGTGTCCAGAAAATAACAGCCATCTGGACACAGTGGCAATTGCAGTTGCACGCAATATCCTAGCACGCAAATTTTCAACTAGTCCACACACTACTAATGTAGTGCCACTTGCTGATTATCCTCATTATTCGCAGAATTTCTACGATTCTCCGATTACCGTAAGAGTTCGATCACTGACGTCTGGCCTTATACAGGGTTATTACAAATGATTGAAGCGATTTCACAGCTCTACAATAACTTTATTATTTGAGATATTTTCACAATGCTTTGCACACACATACAAAAACTCAAAAAGTTTTTTTAGGCATTCACAAATGTTCGATATGTGCCCCTTTAGTGATTCGGCAGACATCAAGCCGATAATCAAGTTCCTTCCACACTCGGCGCAGCATGTCCCCATCAATGAGTTCGAAAGCATTGTTAATGTGAGCTCGCAGTTCTGGCACGTTTCTTGGTAGAGGAGGTTTAAACACTGAATCTTTCACATCACTATGCGTGAAACTTGCCCGCATGCGTTCAACCGTTTCTTCGCTCACTGCAGGCCGACCCGTTGATTTCCACTTACAGAGGCATCCAGAAGCTTTAAACTGCGCATACCATCGCCGAATGGAGTTTGCAGTTGGTGGATCTTTGTTGAAGTTCGTCCTGAAGTGTCGTTGCACTGTTATGACTGACTGATGTGAGTGCATTTCAAGCACGACATACGCTTTCTCGGCTCCTGTCGCCATTTTGTCTCACTGCACTCTCGAGCGCTCTGGCGGCAGAAACCTGAAGTGCGGCTTCAGCCGAACAGAACTTTATGAGTTTTTCTACGTATCTGTAGTGTGTCGTGACCATATGTCAATGAATGGAGCTACAGTGAATTTATGAAATCGCTTCAATCATTTGTAATAGCCTTGTATATACACAGGGTGGTCCATTGATAGTGACCGGGCCAAATATCTCACGAAATAAGCGTCAAACGAAAAAACTACAAAGAACGAAACTTGTCTAGCTTGAAGGGGGAAACCAGATGGCGCCATGGTTGACCCGCTAGATGGCACTGCCACAGGTCAAATCGATATCAACTGCGTTTTTTTTGAAATAGGAACATCCATTTTTATTACATATTCATGTAGTACATAAAGAAATGTGAATGTTTTAGTTGCACCACTTTTTTCGCTTTGTGACAGATGGCGCTGTAATAGTCACAGACATATGGCTCACAATTATAGATGAACAGTTGGTAACAGGGAGGTTTTTTAAATTAAAATACTGAACGTAGGTACGTTTGAACATTTTATTTCGGTGGTTCCAATGTGATACATATACCTTTGTGAACTTATCATTTCTGAGAACGCATGCTGTTACAGCGTGATTACCTGTAAATACCACATTTATGCAATAAATGCTCAAAATGATGTCCGTCAACCTCAATGCATTTGGCAGTATGTGTAACGACATTCCTCTCAACAGCGAGTAGTTCGTCTTCCGTGATGTTCGCACATGCATTGGCAATGCGCTGACGCATGTTGTCAGGCGTTGTCGGTGGATCACGATAGCAAATATCTTTCAACTTTCCCCAAAGAAAGAAATCCGGGAACGTCAGGTCCGGAGAACGTGCATCGACGACCAATCCACCTGTCATGCTATTCAATACCGCTTCAACCGCACGCGAGCTATGTGCCGGACATCCATCATGTTGGAAGTACATCGCCATTCTGTCATGCAGTGAAACATCTTCTAGTAACATCGGTAGATTATTACGTAGCAAATCAGCATACATTGCACCATTTAGACTGCCATCGCTAGAATGGGGGCCAATTATCCTTCCTCCCATAATGCCGCACCATACATTAACCCGCCAAGGTCGCTGATGTTCCATTTGTCGCAGCCACCGTGGATTTTCCGTTGCCCTATAGCGCATATTATGCCGGTTTACGTTACCGTCGTTGGTGAATAACGCTTCGTTGCTAAATAGAAAGCGTGGAAAAAATCTGTCATCGTTCCGTAATTTCTCTTGTGCCCAGTGGCAGAACTGTACATGACGTTCAAAGTCGTTACCATGGAATTCCTGCTGCATAGAAATATGGTACGGGTGCAATCGATGTTGATGTAGCATTCTCAACACCGACGTTTTTGAGATTCCCGATTCTCGCGCAATTTGACTGCTACTGATGTGCGGATTAGCCGCGACAGCAGCTAAATGACCTACTTGGGCATCATCATTTGTTGCAGGTCATGGCTGACGTTTCACATGTGGCCGAACACTTCATATTTCCTTAAATGACGTAACTATCCGGCGAACGGTCTGGACACTTGGATGATGTCATCCAGGATACCGAACAGCATACATAGCACACGCCCGTTGTGCATTT
The DNA here is from genome assembly GCF_023864345.2 of Schistocerca serialis cubense. Classification (NCBI taxonomy): domain Eukaryota; kingdom Metazoa; phylum Arthropoda; class Insecta; order Orthoptera; family Acrididae; genus Schistocerca; species Schistocerca serialis. Next base: position 400,865,184 of record NC_064645.1, read on the forward strand.
TGATCACAATAGCCATACATCAATACGATATCGACCTTTTCCGCAATTGGTAAACGGTCCATTTTAACACGGCTAGTGTATCACGAAGCAAATACCGTCCGCACTGGCGGAATGTTACGTGATACCACGTACTTATACGTTTGTATCTATTACAGCGCCATCTATCACAAAGTGAAGAAAGTGATGCAACTAAAACATTCTTATTTATTTACGTACTATACGAATATATAATAAAAATGGTGGTTGCTATTTAAAAAAACGCAGTTGATATCCGTTTGACCTATGGCAGCGCCATCTAGGGGGCCAACTACAGCGCCATCTGGTTTTCCCCTTGAAGCTAGACAAGTTTCGTTCTTTGTAGTTTTTTGGTTTGACGCTTATTTCGTGAGATATTTGGGCAGGTCACTATATACGTATACACAGGGTGAAAAGTTTTTAAACCGACAAATTCTGTGACGTTGTAGGGGACATCAAAACAAATATTTTTCCCTAATCTCACTTTTTCCTATGAGGAGTATTTAAACCGTTAGAGGAAGATTCCTCTGGTGGCAAATTAATTAAACCAACAGATACTTTTCCATTTTTTTATGACCAAGAGACAACAGGTTAACACAACCCAATTTCAATTACAGTAGATTTTCAAAAATGCCTCCATTGACAGGTAAGCAAAGGTTATACCGTCGGATCATGTTCTGTCCGACACGGGGAAAATCCCCAGGAGTATCCTGAATTGTTCCTGCTGCTGCTACTATCCGGGCAACCAGATCCTCTTCTGATGCAACAGGAGTTGCGTAAACAAGGTTGCGCATCTCTCCCCACACAAAAAAGTCCACAGGGGACAAATCTGTGGAACGAGCAGGCCATGGTATAGGCCCACCTCTGCCAATCCACGTTTCTGGGAACCGTCGGTCTAGGAATCGACGCATACTACGACTGAAATGTGTCGGCGCCCCGTCATGTTGGAACCACATGCGTTGCCTTGTAGGGAGCGGGACATCGTCCAGAAATTCTGGCAATGTTCTGGAGAGAAAAATGGAAATAGTGCCTGTCATTTAATGGCCTAGGTAGCAGATACAACCCAGTTAAACAATTCCCAACAACACCGACCCACACAGTAACGAAGAACCGCACTTGATGAGCGCTAGTAACTGTGGCATGTGGGTTATCCTCACTCCAAACATACGAATTGTTTCATCGTTAAACAACACACAGGATGGAAATGTAGGAAGCATTTCACACTGTTCCATGTACCACTGCGAAAACTGTGCTCTGGGTGGATAATCAACTGGTTCCAGGTTGTGGACACGGTGTAATTGCTCTCGAAGGACTGTCCTTACATTCATCTGATTCGTCCCCATGTTACGTGCAATTGCACGAGTGCTGATTGAAGGATTCCGCTCCACATGCTGCAAGACAGCGTCCTCAGATTGCAGCATTCTTACCGTGCGACGGCGTCCCTGTCCAGGTAATCTGCTAAATGACCCGGTCTCACGCAGACGTTGGTACTCAGCAGCAAAGCTCGTACGGTATGATGTAGGATACGGCGATTAGGATATTGTTGTTGATAAACCCGCTGTGCAGCTCGTCCGTTGTGGTGCGCTACGTAGTACGCACCAACCCTATCAGTGTACTCACTCAAGGTGTATCGCTCCATTAGTAAACAGAGACAATGCACTACTACACTGGTGGATAGCAGTTGCCTACAACTGAAGAGCGTAATAGGCCCTCTGACAACTGAAGATCGTAATACGACCTCTATCAACTGAAGAGCGTAATACGACCTCCACCGGTTTAAATAATCCTTATAGGAAACAATGACATTAGTGAAAAGTATTTGTTTTGATGTCCCCGACGACCTCCCAGAGTTTGTCGGTTTAAACACTTTTCAAAGTGATATATATGTGTGTGTGTGTGTGTGTGCGTGTGTGTGTGTGTCCTTTTGGCCAGGTCAGAATGAACAGACACCACACAAACAAAAAAACACACACACACATGTATAAACTAGTCTCCTTGAATGAGCAGTAACGTTGCCGTATTCCTTGCAATAGTTGAAATCACACCCGCCATTCACGATAAGAGAGCACCGGAATCGGCGCTTAACGCGGTCGTGTTAGTACGGCCGTAGGCCGCTGCAGCCGCATTAGTGTAACGAGGTCTGCGGTGGGCGCAGCTGTCGCCAAGTGTACACTCCAGCAGGGCCGGAGACCGCAGCGCCACGCCTGCCAGCGGCTGCTAATGAAACACTACGGCGGACCGTAATGGGCAGCGAAACCACGGCACTCGCACGCTAAGCTCCCCTCTTCTGCGGGGAACCGCGGCGTAGCGGCTGAACGCCTCGACAGCTCTGCTGTTCAATGGTCACTTCCGATGCCTTCCAAAAGCGAAAAGAAACCTCGGGCAATCGTCTGCGCAACAGGTAAACGTACTAGAAGGTTCAAGCTAGGCGAAGAGAAACTTACACTTTCTTCTTTCTTTCTTGTGCTGGTGCCTTTTCCCGCGGTTTCGCAGGATCGGCACGGTTAGGAACGGATTTGGCAAAGTTAGTTTTAAGGGGTGGCCGGATGCCCTTCCTGCCGCCACCCCGTACCCCCCCGGGACAGAATTAGTGTACCCCAGCTGTCTGTGTCTAGTTTAATCCATGGAATAGTGCGAACGTGTTCAGATGTCTGCGAGCCATGTAACTGAGGCGGAACGTGGGGACCAGCCCGGTATTCACCTATCGGGATGTGGAAAACCTCGTAAAATCACATCCAGGCTGGCCGACACACTGGCCGACGTCGGTAATCTGCCGGGCGGATTCGGTCCGCAGCCGGCGCGCCTACCCGAGTCTAGGAAGCAGCGCATTAGCGCTCTCGGCTAACGTGGAGGGTGAAGAGAAACTTCTACTGAGATCACAAAAATCATAACCGCCAATTTCTCGTCAAAGCTCCATTTTCCCTGCATAGTGCACACACTCTGCGTAGCATGGACTCAAAAACTCACTGAGAGTCTCCTGAAGAAATATGGAGCCATGCTGCCTGTGCAGCCACCAGTAACTGCGAAAGTATTGCCGGTGCAGGATTTTGGGCACGAACTGACCTCTTGATTATGTCTTGTAAATGTTCCATGGGATTCACGTTGGGAGACATGGGTGGCCAAATCATTCCTTCGACCTGTCCATAACGTCCTTCGAACCAATCGCGAAGCATTGTGGCCCGATCATATGATGCATTGTCAGCCATAAAAATTCCATCGTTGTTCGGCACCACGAAATCTGTTTATGACTGTAGATGATCTCCATGTAGCCGCATACCCTTTTCCAACCAATGATCGTTTGCACGTGATGGCCCAGTCCTTTCCATGTAAACACCACCATCACCGGCACAGAACCACCACCAGCTTACACAATGCCTTGTTGACAACTTGGGTCCATGACTTCGTGGAAGCTGCGGCACATTACAACCCTACCAGCAATTCATACCAACTGAAATCTGGACTCATCTGACCAGGCCATGGTTTTAAGGGGACGCTGTATGTCCTATGCCGCCAATGTTAAATTACTGAATTTTGTGACCCATTATCTTGGAAACTTTTCACGACACCAACTTACAATTTTCCATAATTACTGAATCCACCTTTCTAGATGCACTGAACTAGAATTATCACTAAAATTGTATTGTGGGGCATGTTATCTTTTTTTTTCAAACACTCAATTTTTTGACAGAATTTTGTAAATAAAAGAACATAAAAACAAAACAAATCAGGATATTTTAATTATTCTGGTTCCATATGTGTTGAATCTCACACTTGGCATGGTGTGAAAATTTCATGACTCTGCCATCAGTACTTTTTATACAAAACGGGTCATTTATTGCAAAAAATGTACATCAGAGATATTCAGATTTAAAACCTTTTTATAACATATTCTTATACAGACTTACATTTCTGCGTCTTTTATGCACAAGATTGCCCTGGCCCATAGTCTGTGTCTTCTTCAGTGTCACAATACCCCAGTGTTTGTCTCCTCCTTTTCTTTCTCGCTTTTTTTGTGATTTGCTGACAGCTTACTCTGCTTCGCGTACACGAAACTCATCCAGTTACCGCAGTCCTTTAGCTACATTCTGTCCAAATCTTACCCCTAACATCTCCAGAACTTTAAGTCTTTCATATTTCCCACCATTAAAAGTTATTACAATATCAGACACTGCTAACTTTAGAGTTATAATGCCAACAAATACATTTTTAGGCACAGGGCACCACACAAAATTATTGAAGTACTCAATCACATTCTGGGTCTTCCCATGTAAACACTTCTTTAGTAGGTCAGGATTCGCCAGATCTCTGCAAAGAGGCTTGATTGCCTCCTGTACTGCCAAAGGAAGAGAATGTTTATGTGAAAATTCATGCAGGGTGGCAGAAAATTCAGCTTGCCTATATTTACACCAAGTGTTTGGAGGTGGACACGAAGCATAACATGGCTTTTCATCGGTTGATATTCGATGAAAGAAAGTGCTCCACACAGCTCTTTTCATCTTTTTTGTACTTTCAACATTGCAACATAGTCAGCGATCGTGATAACCTAATATATAAGAAACTATCAGCCTCGATTGCGGTAATGAAACCAACCTTTAGCTGGGTTTCAGCCCAAATAATTGAGCCTTCTTCAGAAGATACACCGGAATCTATAATTTTCCTAAGAGGGCATGTCAAGAAATAAAACTAAAACTGCCTGAACAGGCGAAGTAAAATTTTAAAACCGCGATACATAAGTACTAAGTCAACACCAAGACTTAACGTAAGCTCTGGCGTGCGTCTTGTCTCCATGGACGCTTTGCAGTGGGCCTCGGGAGCTCACGTGAAACTAAGTAGGACTAGATAACGCGCTGCAAATCAACATGGCGGGGAACATTGCAGTTATATCCAAAACCATATACTTATTGAAAGGATGAAAATCTTAAACATGAAGCCTCTGCACCAGGTTATGACTAAAATGTAATAAACTATGCATGGATTTATATAAGTTCGAACACACTACCCCGACTTACACTATTAGAATATGTCGGCCCTTTCACAACGAATGCTGCATAACGCACCCATCGTTATTAAGAAGATGACATAGAACATAAAACAGCGAAACTGTAGTATGTAAACGCCATAATGCAATAATCTCGGTTAACTTGTGCACAGATGGTAGAGTAGGTGTTGTTATCAGATGATGTAGATATACTTCTTATTGATGACACGCACTGAATGAAGAATATTATCAAGATTAATTTTTTATCTTATTACTAAAATTAACGCGTGAGTGAACGAACAACGCCACTTCATCGCCATGTAATAGAAAATGACCAGCATAGGTCAAATTATCTTTTACGCGTAAAAAATATGGTAATTGCGTGAAGGGACGTGCAACGCCCTTTCATCGCCCTTATACTCTATCTACCGACAGAGGTCAATTTCACTACACGCTACAAAAGAGAATTATCGACTCTTATATTAAGGGCTATTGTTAAACAGATATGATGTGATAAAACGTGCTTGACCCGAAAAGACAAATAAGAAAATTTTATGGACACTTCACATGCGAAAACAGCATGTTCTTCACAGGGGAAAATTAAAAAGAAATAAAAGATAGCTACTAATATGCCCATGTGCATGCCATAAACGGACAAGAATGAAGTCGTCTCTGGATTGCAACTACAAATAAATGTAAAGGGAATTATATCCCAAAAGGTCGAGACGGGCCAGCTAAACTTCATCTTGTCACCTGAGGCTCCATTTCACCACTCTTGGGCTACTAACCACTTATATGAATATGACTATCGTCTATGGGATAGATGTGGGCATTTTAATTATTTAAAAACCATGTGTGCCACATTATGTAAGCACCGGATGTGGAAAGACCACATGATGGGAATCTTATATAGCAAAACGTCACGTGCGCAAATGCACACCTGCTAGCCACTACCTTAAGGGATGTCTAAAATAAAGTACATCAAACACCGACAATCTGTGTCACACCGCCACCGAAATACTGACCAGATAATGGTTGGTTATGGGACTTAACATCTGCGGTCATCAGTCCCCTAGAACTTCAACTACTTAAACCTAACTAACCTAAGGACATCACACACATCCATGCCCGAGGCAGGATTCGAACCTGCGACCGTAGCGGTCGCGTGGCTCCAGACTGAAGCGCCTAGAACCGCTCGGCCACATCGGCTGGCTGATGTTTTTCAGTTGTTGTGTGTGTGTGCACGCTCGCACATTTACACACAGCAAAATACACACACACAAACCCATATTTATTATTAATTTGAAAAATTACACACACACACACACACTAACTCATATTAAAAAAAGGGCAGAATACACACATACACCAAACTCATATTACAAAAGGGCAGAATACACACATACATCAGCGTGAGCGCGTGCATACACACACACACACACACACACACACACACACACACACACACACACACACAACAAATGAAAAACATCAAACACAAACACAAGACAGACAAACACACAACAGCAGTTCGCAATATTACACAGCGAAAACATACATATGTAGATCACCAAATGGAAACTGAAAGTGAAACATGCGCTGTGACAAATGTGGATAAGAGAACGCCAGAAATCGTCCAGCTGGAGTATGAAAACCAACTAATACGTCTCCAGGACCACACGCGTGTTAACAGCGTTGGAAATCGTAATATCGAACGATACATTATCTATACGGAACTTGTGCTACAACGGTTGCTTCCATCCTAAAAAGCTAGAGAAAAACACGACAAAATGTAATATAGCAGCATACTATATCTATCACATAATACGTTTATTGTACGTATAAAAAGAAACATGTATTTCAGGCCACCGATGGTGCTTCCCAAGTAAAAGAAGCGAAACACTTATGGCAATAAACCTTCATTTAATTGCATAGACGGTACGTACCTCCACGAATTTAGAGCGACTAAGGGAAAGACGGAAAACAGATAAAAATGACGATACTGCAATATTGTCAGCAAAAGAAAGAAATTTCACTATAGATCTTCATCTTCCTGGTCCTAGATGTATTCCTTCAATGTGTTTCTATTCTAGTTCTTTATCCCACTCTCTCACGACCCTGTTTAAAGCCAGACTGAAGAGAATCGGTGAGAGTCCGTCGCTCTGAGGAATATCTTTGTTAATTCTGAAGGTTCAGAAACTTCTCCTAAGAATTTAATTTTTCAAGTTGTGTCTATGAGTGTCTATTCACTTAACAGTGTGGTGTTTTCGTCGATATCTACTTCTTTCACTGACAGAAATACTGTCTGTCTGTCTACATAAGCATAGGCTTTCTTGAAATCAATGAACGTAACAACTGTGTGAAGGTTCCAGGTTGTTCTTATCCATAGGATTGTTTTCAAGTTAAAAATGTGCTCTGGGCAAGATCGTATTTTCTATGACTCCTGCCTGGTAGCCGCCAGCTGCGTGTTCTGCTTGGTCTTGTGTCTTATTCAATGCAGCTTTGGATATAATTTAGTAGGTGACTGGAAGCAGAAATATGTATCGGTAATTGTTGGTGCCTGCCCTGTTATCTGTCTTCTGCAGCGGATGAATTACGGCTTGTCTCTAGTCGTCCGATATTCTTGCTTTCCGCCAGTAATGTTTAAAAATCTTCATAAATGATGTCAGGACTCGCTTCCCTAATAGTTTACAAATCGCAGCTAATATTCATTTGATGTGTCACAATGTATGTCGGTTTCTCCCACGGAGTTATTTGCAGTCCGCAGCTCGCGGTCGTGCGGTAGCGTTCTCGCTTCCCACGCTCGGGTTCCCGGGTTCGATTCTCGGCGGGGTTAGGGATTTTCTTTGCTTCGTGATGAATGGGTGTTGTGTGATGTCCTTAGGTTAGTTAGGTTTAAGTAGTTCTAAGTTCTAGGGGACTGATATTTGGCGTAAAGGTGGTTCTGAAGTTCCATTTTCCTTTTGAGACCACATATATACAAAGCCTACAAAATAAAAAATACCATCAAATAAAGTGCTGTGATTAAGTCAGTTGTATCTAATGTAGCTGTCTGTAAGACGCCTCTAAATGTCCTATTTACGCAAAAAAATGCTGTATTAGTGAATACATAGTGAGCGGTGTTCATCCTAGCGCACACAGAGTTCCGTTCAGCAGATACGTCCTTTTGAAGTGAAGAGATCAATTCACTGTAACTGAATCCATAAATAAATGTCAAGGTAATGCAGTTATTGCCTTCATGTAACACAGCAATGGACAGCTGCTGTCCTTCAAGCGTCGGTCATCAAAGTCACTCGTTAATCACATAATGCAATTTACAAACAAAGAGCAGCCGTGGAGCGGCAGATAATCTCCCTCCGAGAGTTTACATTCGGTCCTCTGTGAAACATGTGTGCAGCTCGTGTTTGCACAGCCGAACAAAATAAAGTATTCTCTCTCTAAATTAACCGATTCGAGGGCTTAATGAAGTATTTTAATGCACAGCTATTAAAATGATGAATAGCAGGCCCCTAATAGCTTAACAAATTTATTTCTCAATTTCAGTGTTTTATGAGTACGTTATTAGATGCCTGTTAGAGCCTTTATTAATTTAAAATCTTTGCCCTGCAGCACGGTACAAAATTCCACACCGAATCTCGGCAACTGCGCGCGCGGAGTATCTTTGGCATTTATTACGGAACTCTCCTGCATTATAAAATACAGTATCTGTGGTCTCTACATACACAGACTGCTCCTGTAATGTTGTTCACCCTGGATAACTTACAGTAGAGAGGGGCTCGTTCTTTGTACTGTACCAGAAATTATTTCCATTTGTCACAGAAATTCATGTGATGCTAAAATCTGATTTAAACTGTTTGCTAGAAGGAAGTTAAATTGCACATACGTTCTTGCAGTAACGAAATTATACAACGGAGTAATGAGTATGAACCCCAGATAAATCGGGCGTTGATCCAACCTACAAGAGTGCAGTAATGCACGCCATGTTAATACAGGGTGCATTAGACGTCATCAGGGCAGAAGATATTCAGAATTGAACGATTCAGAGACGGAAATTTAGTACTATCAAAACTATTCTCAAACGTCTTACAATAAATTTTAAGAACGATAATATAAGGAAACGGCGCAGGAAGTCGTGTTACTGGAACTCATACAAACCCCAATCGTTCATTTGACCAGACTGTACTGTTTGACTCTGCTGCTGATAAATTTCTTCTGAGAATGAAGGAACTTTGCGAAGTAGGTTCTAGAGTAGGTTGAAAATCTTTTACCAACAGATAACCCACATATCGAAATGGAAGCAATAAATACCAATCATGTAGTCAGAATGCAAATGCTAATATTAGTGGTGCATACGGAAAACTTCAGCAGGTGGACCTAAATTAGTCCAGGTTTTTGTCCATCTCGGCCTTTCTAACCGTGTGTGGAACTCAAACTTCAAAGAGGAAACTTTATTGGCAAACTTCGGCCGCGAATTCCCACGCACCCTGACACAGTTGCGACATTCACATCCTATAACTTGTTGGTATTGAATCTGAAGTTGACGAAAGCAGAGCAATTAGAGACTACTTTCACTTTGATGTAGTGCATGATTTGGTTCCTATAAAAGCCAGTTAGTTAGCCTCATGGTCTTCCCTCGTATAGGGCGGTCCTTTAATAGTGACCGGGCCAAACATCTCACGAAATAAGAATCAAACGAAAAATCTACAAAGAACGAAACTCGTCTAGCTTGAAGGAGGAAACCAGATGGCGTTATGGTTGGCCCGCTAGATGGCGCTGCCATAGGTCAAACGGTTTTCAACTGCGTTTTTTTTTTAAATAGGAACCGCCATTTTTATTACATATTCGTGTAGTACGTAAAGAAATATGAATGTTTTAGTTGGAGCACTTTTTTCACTTTGTGATAGATGGCGCTGTAATAGTCAAAAACGTATAAGTACGTGGTATCACGTTACAATACGCCAGTGTGGACGATATTTGCTGCGTGATACATTACCCGTGTTAAAATGGACCGTTTACCAATTGCGGAAAAGGTCGATATCGTGTTGATGTATGGCTATTGTGATCAAAATGCACAACGAGCGTGTGTTATGTATGCTGCTCGGTATCCTGGACGACATCATCCAAGTGTCCGAACCGTTTGCCGGATAGATACGTTATTTAAGGAAACAGGAAGTGATCAGAAACATGTGAAACGTTAACCACGATCTGCAACAAATGATGATGCCCAAGTAGGTGATTTAACTGCTGTCGTGGCTAATCTGCACATCAGTAGCAGACAAATTGCTCGAGAATCGGGAATCTCAAAAACGTCGGTGTTGAGAATTTTACATCAACATCGATTGCACCCGTACCATATTTCTATGCACCAGGATTTGCATAGTGGCAACTTTGAACGACCTTGAACCCAGTTCTGTCACTGGGCACAAGAGAAATTACGGGAGGATGACGGATTTTTTGCGAGCATACTATTTAGCGACGAAGCGTCATTCACCAACAGTGGTAACGTAAACCGGCCTAATACGCACTACTGGACAACGGAAAATCCACGACGGCTGCGACAAGTGGAACATCAGCTACCTTGGCGGGTTAATGTATGGTGCGGCATTATGGGAAGAAGGATAATTGGCCCCCATTTTATCGATGGCAATCTAAATGGTGCAATGTATGCTGATTTCCTACGTAATGTTCTACCGATGTTACTACAGGGTGTTTCACTGCATGGCAGAATAGCGATGTACTTCAACATGATGGATGTCCGGCACATAACTCGCGTGCGCTTGAAGCGGTATTGAATAGCATATTTCATGACAGGTGGATTGGTCCCCGAAGCACGTTCACCGGATCTGACGTCCCCGGATTTCTTTCTGTGGGGAAAGTTGAAGGACATTTGGTATCGTGATCCACCGACAACGCCTGACAACATGCGTCCGCGCTTTGTAATGCATGTGTGAAAGTACGGAAGGCGAACTACTCGCTGTTGAGAGGAATGTCGTTAAACGTATTGCCAAATGCATTGAGTTTGAAGACATCATTTTGACCATTTATTGCATTAATGTGGTATTTACAGGTAATCCCGCTGTAACAGCATGCGTTCTCAGAAATGATAGGTTCACAAAGGTACATGTATCACGTTGGAACAACCGAAATAAAATGTTCAAACGTACCTACGTTCTGTATTTTAATTTAAAAAACCTACCTGTTACCAACTGTTCGTCTAAAATTGTGAGCCATATGTTTGTGACTATTACAGCGCCATCTATCACAAAGCGAAAAAAGTGGTTGAACTAAAACATTCATATTTGTTTACGTACTACACGATTATGTAATTAAAATAGGGGGTTCCTATTTAAAAAGAACTCAGTTGATATCCGTTTGACCTATGACAGCGCCATCTAGCGGGCTAACCATAGCTCCATCTGGTTTCCCCCGCCGGCCGCGGTAGTCTAGCGGTTCTAGGCGCGCAGTCCGGAACCGCGCGACTGCTACGGTCGCAGGTTCGAATCCTGCCTCGGCATGGATGTGTGTTATGTCTTTAGGTTAGTTAGGTTTAAGTAGTTCTAAGTTCTAGGTGACTGATGACCACAGATGTTAAGTTCCATAGGGCTCAGAGCCATTTGAACCATTTTTGGTTTCCCCCTTCAAGCTAGACAAGTCTCGTTCTTTGTAGTTTTTTCGTTTGACGCGTAATTCGAGAGATATTTGGCCCGTTTACTATCAATGGACCATATATATATATATATATATATATATATATATATATATATATATATATATGTGTGTGTGTGTGTGTGTGTGTGTGTGTGTGTGTGTATGTGTCCCTGTGTTTTGTGTGTTGTGTATGGCCATATGCACACATGTGGAGTTCGTACATTTGATTTTTGAGGCTGCATCCCTCTTATTTCATCAGCAGCAGCCTATTGCTCAGTCCGCCTCTGTAGTTAAGTGGTCAGCGTAGACGGCTGCGATGCGGATGACCGGAGTACTACCAAGGATTTTTGCTTCGTGGGAGGACTGGTACCGGGTGCACTCAGCCTCGTGACTCAACTTCGGGAGCTACTTGACACACTGGCAGCGCCTCCACAGTCCGGAAAGTCTGCGAAAGGCCAGGAGAGCCGTGTGCTGACTGCGTGTCCCCTCCGACGAACCCCCCCCCCCCCGCCCGCCCCACCCACCCACCACCACCCCATTACTGCATCGGCACGACGCAGCAAGACAGAGGACGGCACGGCGGCCGGTACACATCCCTTGGACCTTGTAAGGTGTCTCTTACCTGAGGAAGACATATTTACCAGTTTTAATAAATTATTGTCTCTCATTTATGTATTCACGACAGTTAGGATGTGCTGTAGTCCGTAGCCGGCCATTAATCGGAGAGCATTTCCCACGCTGGCTGGCTAGGTGACGAAGCGATCGTACGTCGCGCGTAGTGGGTTGCGGCTCGGCGCTGGACCGTAGCAACAAGCGTTAGCCTGGGAAATATACATGACGGGAAGTACCGCCATCTTGGCGCCAAAGTCACCGATTTGGTTTATTTATATTTAATAATTAAAGTCATTTATGACAACATGAATACTAGGAGGAGCCTCTCGATGTTTAAAGCTATTTATCATAACTTTGCCTCGTTGAAATTCACACCCGTTCATTAACAAATGCATGTCTTAGTAAGTACGAACTTGATCGGAAATCCACGATCTATGACGAAACTAGTAAGAGATACGGACTGCGCACCAAAGTCTGCAGTCGGCGTTAAGAGCTCTTCCTGTCTTGTTCGATGGTAGTCATGCTCTCGGTTACAAGTAGTTTGTGACATGAGTGTTTCATTATTGATCTAATAGGAATGAAAGTGATACTACGGCATTATGAATTTTAAGTTCGAGTAAATAGATGCCCCAAAGTTGATCGACGGCAATTTCAGATAATTAGCTTCCACCGACGGAGACATCCAATGCGCCAATGGAGAATCTGCACGGTACGACACTTACGAGAGCTGCACCGCGCACAGGTAGGAGGAAATCCGACGACACGACCCACCAAGGCGGATCAAGGAAGGTCCGACTTACACTCGCAAATTTCTGGTGGAAATGCTGACCAGTCATACTGTACGTCACATATACCACCCTCTACGGACTCGCGGATAAGCTGAGTAGTAACAGTATCAGTTCAGAAGCGAGGGGACCTTGCAACCTTCACAGCCTGGCGGGGTGCTCGCAAAAATCTACTCCTCAACATCTCTCCGTACCATGTCCATCAATTTCTCGAGTGGGTGCTAACGAATAACCGCTTTTGCGGCATAGAATTAGCGAAAAGGCAGCGTCAGTGTGCTAGCGTTACTGGCTATTAACTCTGAAATGATAGCTTCGTTTCCCGATGATAACCTCGGATTTTTCTATGATGAAAAGATCTGAAAGAGTATGCACTCATCCTCTTGAGTCAAAGGAGAAACTTCTCGGTAAATTCAGTATCTAGCAATCGACACGTCAGAGTGACATCAGATCGACAGGCATGCATCAGACTGGGAGTTATGTCATTATTTTTTTTATTCGGTTAACTAAAATATTATTTGCTACAAGGGCGTCTACATTGTGACTACTTCAACCCGAGAATGTTTGCTGTCACGTCTTTCAATTCTATTAGGGCTTCATAATGCGTTTCTTCACTCTCCGTCAAATGTCACTTAACAAGTAAATCACATTTAAGTGCCTGGCAGAGGGTTCATCGAACCACCTTCACAAGTCTCTATTATTCCAATCTCGTATAGCGCTCGGAAAGAATGAAATCTGAAAATTTAATATGCAGTTTTATGCCAAATATCCATGCAATACCGACCCAATTACTTCACTTTATGTAGCTTCCAGATAAATTCTGACTATTTGCGAATCATTCCGTGGGGCACTGATGTCGACGTAGGTTGCAACACATAAAATACATGATTGACTGATGAATTTAACAATACTCTCACGTCCACAATGAAGATTGTTATATCTTGGATGTCAAATAATCTTCAGGTAAAACTGATACCAGTGCAGCCACTACCTTCAGCCATGTGATACTTACGTCAACTCCTGATGCCTTCTGCTCCCAGTTCAGGCCACCTCCTATGTTTATGAGTCCGAATTCCTCGTACACCTCCTCTGCCCGCTGCAGATAGGTCTGATCGTTGGTGATTTTCGCCAGCCACGCGTAGCCCCAGGCCAGTTCGTCCCCGTAGCCTTTGGAGCTGAAAAATGTGTCACAGGTGAGAAATAACAGACCGGGTGCCAGTGGGTTACATAAACGGGCGCCTGAAACTCAAATCCATAGACATAGTAGTTAGTTAGTTAGTTACGTGTTCCATTGATCAATAGCACGGAAAAACCGTTATGATGTGGAACGTGTCAAATGCACAAGAAATGCGCACAGGAAACAAGTTTTTCTTTTTTCTTTTTTTTTTTTACATTATAGTGTTACACCTAAATATTTCTATTATCGATCCCATTTCCTCAATGGCACAAAATGCATGTATTATATCTCCAGATTTATTTACTCATATTCAAGAATTCATCTATGGTATAGAAGGAGTTGTCAAGGAGGTATGATTTCAATTTGTTTTTGAATCTATTACTGCTGTCTGTCAGACATTTTATTTCATCTGGTAATTTATCAAAAAGTTTTATAGCAGTATATTTTACCCCTTTCTTTGCCAAAGATAGGTTAAGTAAAGGATAGTGTAGGTAATTATGAATGTCTGTTGATTTTAAACTGGTCCATGTCGTTGAGAAAAAATTTCATTACTGAGTAAATGTACTGGGAAGCAGTTGTAAGAATTCCTAACCTTTTAAACAGATGCCTACAATATGTGCGACTATGAACCCCACACATTATTCTAACTACTTTCTTTTGAACAGTGAGTGCCTTTTGCCTATGTGTTGAGTTGCCCCAGAATATTGTTCCCTATGACATCAGAGAGTGGAAGTATGGAAAGAATGTTAGCTTACTAATTTCTACATCCTCAAAATTGGCAATTATTCTGATTGCAAAAGCTGCAGAAACTAGTCGCTTTAGGAGATCCAAAATATGAATTTTCCAATTAAGATTCCCATCTACATGTACAGTTGTGGACAAAACGAGCGAGACCCCTCGCCTTTTCGTTATGCTGATCCGCACATCTTTAAAGTCTGCTACAGAGCATAACAGGCAAGGCGACGAAGTGTTACCAACATACTATGCAAGTTCGCTCAGCTGATGTGCTGATATAGCTGGAGAAACTGGAGAAACTCGCGCTTCGAAGACGCCACAGCATCGTCTGCCACCACTTCGTGAAAAACGAAATACCTCAAGTATAAGCCAATGTGTGGCATTCGCATATCTGTGACTACGACTTGGATCTAAAGTGTGGTTATGGATAGTACGTATGCTCAGATTGCGAATCTGACATCGAATAAAGACAAGGAGAAATGAATTAGGCTCTTTCCTCTTCCGTAACATCAAATATATTTTAGTTATTCTTTCTTAAATGAACTCCGCAGAAAATCATTCACCAGAAGTGAATAACTTTTTAGTAACATCAGATGATATTAACAGCTTGCCGGTGCGGTTTAGCCGTGCGCTGAGCGGCGTCATATCGCGGACCGCGCGGCTGCTTGCGCCATCAGTTCGAATCCTTCCCCGGGCATGGATGTGTGTGAAGTAGTTCTAGATCTAGGGGACTGATGGCCTAAGCAGTTTGGTGGCATAGTTCTAAGAGTCATTCTTTGACCTTTCGCGTAAATTTTCTTTACATAAACGGCCGTATATTTAGATTGCGTTGACATAACTCACTTTTTTACACCACCAAGGGACCGTATACCGCAGGAAGTGTGACTCACTTCGGCGTATTATGTCTACCCGTACTCGAGGTAAACGGGTTTTAAGGGTTAGGTAGACAGATGGACGGTCAAGAAAGTGAGACTAGTAGAGTTCCATTTTTACCGATCTACGTGACGAAATCCTAACAACGAAAATAGCTGTCACAGTTACTGAAGATGAGGGCCACATAATAATTTCCCCTACTCTTTAATCGAAATGTTCCAGTTGCAGTCGATACATCACCATATTAATCGTAGCTACGCTTTCGATCCAAATCACGTTTACAGGAATTCAAATAAAATCCAGATGCCTATACACGTGGTAATTCAAATCCCATTATTAATGCTATCGCGTTTTAGATGTGCGAGCATTCCCATAGCTAGCTGGCTTAAGGAACACCTCGACTAATGAACGCTTTCTAGCTGTGGCACGTCTAATGGAGTATTCTAAACATTGTAGAATACGTTTGGCAGCTACGTCGCCGTTTATTTCCTGGGGTGGTGCAGAATTATCCTACTAAATTTACTTGCTAATAACAGTTTTTTGTTATTTCGATAAACATCCCGAATGATTGTCACATAAGCGGTGACATAAAGGCAGACAATTCATGTTTTTGAGTCCAGAAAGCTCTGTGCAGCAGAAACTGCAGATAATTTTGCCATTTTGATTGTGAAATTGTTGGTTTATTCATGTCTGGGGTAATAACAGAGGGCTGTTTGCCTAGGTTGTCTGCTAGGGTAGTGAAAGGTGTTTGCTACTGCAAGGGAGGTCTGGTTTGTTTTCGGTTCTAATCTCGATGGAGGCAGATAGACTATCAGTATAGGAATTTTAAGAAATTCTCGCAACCCCAATATATTTTATTCTGTACCGGCGCCCCGTGGATGTCGATATGAAACTCTTGTAGAATTTCATACTTGTTGCTGCCTACTTTCTCCGCTTCTGTCAATAATTGAATTGACTTAAGTGTGGCACTGAATGATTTTTAACAGAATTTCGTTATGAATCATCACGCATTGCTAAATTTGCACACTTTCATGTTAGGTCAGCAACCGTAATCCAGTATGACTGGTCTGAACGTTGACACAAACCATTTCGCGGCCGAATGCGCATAATATTTTGCCAATTCGTAACGGTGTGGGATACTTTGTCTTACTAAAACAGTTATGTTATCTCGATAAGCTGAAATTCATTTTTATTAGTACAGTACATACTAATTAGCGTTTCTTCTTTAATTTATATTTGATATTTAGGTGTTGTGGTTAAGACACTAATCAGCATTGATATAGTCTTATACATGATTGAAAACAGTCTGACGAATTTCGGATAGTTTTTCAATTTCACGCCTGTGTGCAGTATGTTGGTAGCACTTCGTCACCTTGCCTGTTATGCTGTGTAGCAGACTTTAAAGCTGTGCGGATCAGCATAACGAAAAGGCGAGGGGTCTCGCTCGTTTTGTCCACGACTGTACACCCAAAAACTTAGAGTGCTCTACCCTGTCCCACTCAAGCCGTAAAAACGCACATTAACAAGAAAGGTGTTGATATTTGCCTGGGGCAGATTTCCGCAGACTGGTCAACCTCTTTGCACCAAGTACAGTGATGAGCACAATTCGTTCAATTGGACGCATCACAAATTTGCACTGCTCAGGCAGCGACACGGCGTCTTGTCGATTGATATTCGTACAGAAAGTAAAAAATCTCGTACTTTTATTGAAGGAATTATACATTCTGCAGGAGCAAATTTGATGTACTGTGTTTTTTCAAAGTTCAGAGCAAGCCAATTTGCAGAAAACCAATTAATAACTTTTCCAAAGACCTTATTTGTATCATTTTCTATCGGACTTTCTTTTACTGGATTAATAATTATGCTTGTATCATCAGCAAACAGTGTCAATTCAGCATCTTGTTTCACATAAAAAGAGATGTCATTCACATATATCAAGAACAGGAGGGGATGTAATAGTTCAATACACTAAGCGGTACACCATACACCGAAACGCCTAAGGCTAAGAATAGTCCTTTACAGGTATTAGATAATATTGCAACACTGTCGCCATGAACACTGAAGAAGGAAAATAATTTAAGATTAGTTTTTTTTGCCCAATCCGGTAGTGAGGTCATTAGAAACAAAGTAGAAGCTAGAAGTAGGTCAAGGAAGGGGAAGACCATCGGCCTTGTTCTTCTCAAACTGCCAGCTAGCGTTCGCTTTAATCAAGGAAACGAAAGAATAACCTTAATCTGGGTGGTCAAGCGAGAGTGTGAACACCACTCCCTCCTAACGTGAGTCCACTAGAGGAGAACACTGAGGAACGGGTCTCTGGATGCAGATGGCGGTCGGTCAAGTATATTTAAAACTGTGCCGCTTAGCTCCACTCTGACGCTTTCCTTTGGCACACCCCGAGCGGTACCATAACAGAGACATACTGTACCTTGAAACTCAATGGGCATCTCTATTTAACTGCAAGCAACAATTGGTTGTTGGTAGTAATAGTACGCAACGAAAATAAGACCGTCACAGTGAAAACAACCGCTTATGTGTACGACACGTTATATTTGTTTTTGGCGGCTCACCTAACCATGGAAAAGTTGTACGACAATTAAGGAATTTTGAAAAGTGAAGCTTGAATACAACAGACTTTTATAATGCACAAAATTCACATAAATTTGAGAGGCAGAAAGGTCCTATAAAATCTCAGTAAATGTTACACAAAATGATGCTAACACTGTAGGGTTGTACCAAACAATATGGAAGATAGTATGAAGGAGAAGCTGCAAGATTTTCTCCTATGGACAGCTCGCAGATTCAGACAAAAAGCGACCAAAATTGTAATCAAATAGTCAACACAAGTCGGGTGGTAGAGCAAGTAAGCTGCAATTTCTTAGAATATGAATTACTCTACTGTATTTGCGTCAAATTTCCCCAAATATCGGCTAGGGTATACCACTAAGCACCAGACGGCAGCTGGGAGGCGAATAGCGCAGAAACTTCCTTCTTCACCCAGCTGACTACTTTCAAAAAAAACTCCGCATGGAGGGGCAACATAATGCTGTTGGCAATTTGTCGAACAATAATGTCACTTATTTCACAAAAAAAAACAGGAGAATACTCTATAAACCTCCCACTCAAGCCGTAAAAACGCACATTAACAAGAAAGGTGTTGATATTTGCCTGGGGCAGATTTCCGCAGTCAACCTCTTTGCACCAAGTACAGTGATGAGCACAATTCGTTCGATTGGACACATCACAAATTTGCACTGCTCATGCAGCGACACGGCGTCTTGTCGATTGATATTCGTACAGAAAGTAAAAAATCTCGTACTTCATTATTTTCTGGGTATGGCAGTGGCTGCACGGTGGTCTCAGCCCTCAGCGAGGACAGGTCCCGGCTCTAACAAACAAAAGCATGGACTGGGCCATGGCCCCACTGCCGTGAAACTGCTCAGCTGTCCAGGAATGCTGGCCCTTCATAGGGACATTCGCAGAACCCTTCTGTGGACAGAGGAACCAGAGCCCACACCGGCTGCGTATCTTCCCAGCGAGAAAGACGCAGATGTTTACTCCCAAGCAAACATGCCCAGTACCCTCAACAGAATACCCACGAAACATGAAACATTATCGCATAGTGATATGTCACAGTCACGTTACAGTCTAGACGCCCCCTAGCCACAAGATGTGGGAGGTTGCGTTTTTCATATAGAACAAGTTGCCTGGTATTTATTGCCAGGTACAGCAAAATGAAAGACAAAGTGAGACTGCGATCAGCTACCGACCCTTGAAAGTATATCTTCAACGGGCTCGACGCCACTTGTACGATCGACGCAGCCGACAGGAAATCTGTAATACACTAGTACTTCCCTGGTGTCCAAGTGCCTAGATCAGGCTGTCGACATCTGGAAGAACTGCCACGAAAGGACAGTAAATACTTTGCAGTGTATTGCGTGACCCATTTGCCATTTATAGAGAGGTATAACAAATTTATACGGCCCACTGGTCTATTAGTTGGTTATAAAATACAAATAGTATAAATTATTCAGAAAAAATCATTCACACAGGATCATTTAACAACATAGTTTGCGTACTACTGTGCGTTTGGTGCATTCTCCCCTTATTGTACCGAGATATGTGAAAGAAAACATTTAACACATTGAAATAAATTGTATTTTAACCTACTGCAGCGATTCTTGGGCTTCTGCTGTCCTCTCTTCATTAGCAAGCGGGTGGCTTCAGCTGATATTCAAAACTCGGCATTACGTCATTAATGTCATATTATAAGATAAATGGTCCTTACCGTTCTACAGGTACACCCGACTATCACACACGAAGAAACTTCACCTGGATCCCTTGTGTCTTCACCGAATGTTGTTTAGCGACCTAAAAAGACACTGAACAGTCGTATTTGCTTCCCTAGACCTAGAAAAACCTTCGACTGCGCGTGGGATTCTTATTTCCTTTCTGAAGTCAAACCATTCAAGCCATTCCAATGAGCTATATCGGACTAACTGCGTTCTCTCAATGCCCTTCGTCCATTTCTGTCATGCGTATCCCATTCAAAACTATCAATACATCCTTAAAAGTGTCCCAGAGGCTTGTCATATCCACAATACTACAGACATCAAAAAAAGTTTTGCATCACCTCGGTTCCGAGAGTTCCGGAACCAGTACGGAAAATTGGAAAGAGATCAACATAAACATCATTTCCACCCTTTTTATTGCTCATGAAAACCACACATTGCATGTTGTAACACCACATAGTGAAACCTTTAGCGGTGGTGGTCCAGACTGCAGTACACAGCGGTAACTCTAATGCCCAGTAGCCTGTCCTCTTGCATTGGTGCATGCCTGTATTCGTCGTGGCATACTATCCACAAGTTCATCAAGGCACTTTTGGTACAGATTGTCCCACTCCTCAACAGCGACTCGGCGTAGATCCCTCAGAGTGGTTGGTGGCTCACGTCATCCACAAAAAGCCCTTTTCAATCTATTCCAGGCACGTTCGATAGGGTTCATGTCTGCAGAACATGCTGGCCACTGTAGTCGAGCGATGTCGTTATCCTGAAGGAAGTCATTCACAAGATGTGCACGATGAGGGCGTGATTTGTCGCAAAAAGCTGCCGATATGGTTGCACTATCGGTCGGAGGATGGCATTCACATATCGTACAGCCGTTACGGCACCTTCCATGACATCCAGCGGCGTACGTCGGGCCCACATTATGCCACCCCAAAAAACATCAGGGAACCTTCACCTTGCTACATTCGCTGGACAGTGTGTCAAGGCGTTCAGCCTGATCGAGTTGCCTCCAAACACGTCTCCCACAATTGTCTGGTTGAAGGCATATGCGACACTCATCGGTGAAGAGAACGTGATGCCAATACAGAGCGATCCATTCGGCATGTTGTTGGGCCCATCTGTACCGTGCTGCGTGGTGTCGTGGTTGCAAAGATGGACCTCGCCTTGAGCATCATGAAGCCTATTGCGCACAGTTTGAGTCGTAACACGACGTCCTCTGGCTGCACGACAATCATTATTCAACATGGTGGCTTGCTGTCAGCGCTCCTCTGATCCATAATCCGTAGGTAGTGGTCATCCACTACAGTAGGAGGCCTTGGGCGGCCTGAGCGACTGAGCGAGGCATGTCATCGACAGTTCTGTCCGAACAACAACGCTTTGGTTCTCTCCGAGACGCCTGGACACTTCCCTTGTTGAGAGCCCTTCCTGGCACAAAGTAACAATGTGGACGCAATCTAACGGTGGTATTGACCATCTAGGCATGGTTGAACTACAGACAACACGAGCCGTGTACCTCCATCCTGGTGGAATGTCTGGAGCTGATCGCCTTTCGGACCCCCTTCGTC
This sequence comes from Schistocerca serialis cubense, assembly GCF_023864345.2. Taxonomy (NCBI): domain Eukaryota; kingdom Metazoa; phylum Arthropoda; class Insecta; order Orthoptera; family Acrididae; genus Schistocerca; species Schistocerca serialis. The sequence continues at coordinate 400,886,855 of NC_064645.1, forward strand.
TAATCGGCGCTGGTCATGCATGGTTGTTTACATCTTTGGACGGGTAGAGTGACATCTCTGAACAGTCACAGGGACTGTGTCTGTGATACAATATCCACAGTCAACCTCTATCTTCTGGAGGTCTGGGAACTGGGGTGATGCAAGACTTTTGTTGATGTGTTTGTATCCAATTTACGTAGGTGACATTCCCATTTCGTATACTCAGTACACCTATTTCAGTAAGCCGTCGACTTCGAGTTCCTTTCTTTGACGAAACCCTTCATTCCTTCTGAAGATCCCTTCAGTTGCATCTTAAGAATTTCTCTTCATATGTTAAATCCCACTAAGGCCCAGGCAATAACCATAAGAAGAGACACCTGACAATTCCACCTTTACGACTCACTTTACAAAATCATCCCATCCTACTCACTACGAAATTAAAACCGCTGGGATCGACCTCAACCTAACTTATGAATCAGAGTCACTGTTCACCAGAAAGACCCCGATAGAACGAAGCCAATCACTGATCGTACAAAGGAGTTGCTTTGTGCTGCCGCCATACTGAGCTATACAAGTCTTAAACTGACTTAGTTTTTCCTTTGAAAATGTTCATTGGACTTCTGCTCCTCTGATCTTTCACAATTCTCTAAAAGTCCTTGAACTTTCTGCTCACTGCCTCATTTCTAACATTCATCTACCCGCCACTAGAGGAAGCTATTAACAACTAAATAAGTTTCCACCCTTCCTCAAATTCCTAAGACATCACAACATGACCAGGAGATTCCCAAAGTGGCTCCACACTCACCAGACTTGGACCGCTGCCACTCCCCAGTCAGCACATGCACAGTCTTCTTCCTATCCACATACTGCATATCCTGTCTCCAATTAACCTTAATCAATCCTCAGTTAATGGCTTCAACGTACAAAAATAAATATACAAAGGTATCCTTCATACCAGCTTTACTCCTTCCTTCCCTCAATCCTCCAAACATCAAGACATCGTTACGCATCCCACCAACTTCCATTCTGCAACACTGATTTTCACCCAACAGTTCATACCCCGTACACCCACGTACAAATTCCTTTCCAACCTTCTTTCGAAACTCATGCCAATCCGATGCTTCCCACACCCACTCATTCACACACAAGTACAATTAGCACGACTAGTTATTTATTCATTTTCCAGGGCACAGTCATCCACCCACGTGTATCATCGTATTCACAATAAATTTCACGTGTTTCAATTTTTCGCGCAGCTCTCTTTTTTAATACTGTAAGTGCGTGGGGACTTCAAAAGTAAATTACACATATCGTCGCACGCAAAGACTACTTGGTTGCAAAAGAGGCACATAGTCAGAAAAATGAGAAGAGACATGGTTCTGCAGAGGTACGGATAACAGGGACCACACAGACTGTGAGTGAAATGGCGTGGCAACTGGAAACAAAGTTGAGGCCCTCGATAGTACTGTTCTTGTGAGCAAACTGTCTAAATTTCAAACAGATTCAATGTGATATTATGGCGGTGTTTGGACCAAATGCAATGTTGTGTTCATTTGTAATGAGAATGTGTCATCGATTTGACTAAGGCTGCGCAGAAGTGGGTGATATTGATCGGAAGGAAGGCCATCGAAGCGACCACAGACGACAGTGTCCAGGCAATCGTGAAACTCATTCGTAGCAGCCGCAGCTCTTACAGCGATGAGGACGTTCACTCAGCGGTTGTCTAATGGCTCCGTAACCGAGTAGCGTATTTCTGAAGTCGAAGCAAGATTGGTAGAGCGTTCCGACCGTTGCTTGCAGAGAGCTGGCGATTAAGTTGAAAAATAGTGTCACGTAATTGTGTCACTTTAAGTGCAGTGCAGCGTTCAGTAAATGTTACTTGCCGTGCCATAATAATGTGTTACGTTCTGAAGTTCCCTCGTATAACTGTAAACTGGGGATCAACGCAATAACTCTGAGGACGTCTGCGCTGAGCCTGGCATACTCTGCGGCGGAGTACTATGCACCAGTATGGCTGAACAGTAGTCATGTGAACAGAATAGATGTCGAACTTAACAACACAATGCGCATTATTTCAGGAATCGTTAGGTCTACCCCTAACATATGGCTACCTCTCCTGAGACATATACCACCCCCAAAAATACGACGAGAAGCAGCCCTGGTCAGGGAATACAACAAGATCGAAGCAAACACTGAACTACCGGTACACATCGATATACCTGATCTGAGTACTAAGAGGCTTCTTTCAAGATATCCTCCTCTCGCTCTCGACAGCGTCACTGGACCTGACATCAACTCTTGGAGAAGAGAATGGCTCCAGAATGCCCCTACAACTTGCCACCTAATGCCTTGTATTACCGATGCAGTTCCTGGGTTTGATCAGCCACGCAAGATCTGGTCAACTCTGAACCGACTAAGATGTGAAAGATGTGCTGACTCACTCTTCAAATGGGGACTGCTGTCTTCGCCAGCATGTGACATAGGCGCGCCTAAGCAGACCATCCAACACATCAGATACGTGCTAGAGCGTTCAGTGGGGACCTTGAATAATTCCTCGTGGCATCCCAAAAATCCATCGAATATATACAAGAACTAGTTGTTTGTCTGTGAATATATGTAATTTTATATAATGTGGAATGACGTGACCCAATACTGAAATGTACTTAAATGCCATACGCTAAATAAAAACTGTAACTTTTAAAAATAATGTAAACTGAAGAGCGGGATAACACTAGCTGACAAACTGCGCCACGTCGGGAAAACAAAACGAAAATAAAGAAAAGAAAACGAAAATATCACTTGGTCAAACATGTATAACATCTTCACCTGCAGTACGTCTCCTGGACTCCAACCATTGCATCCACCAAGACTGTTCTTTCATCTTAGGTTGTACTCCTCAAGTTCTCTGATATATTATTATCTATAATAGCCAGGCCAAAGCGTTGCGAAATGTTAATATTGCTGCACGGTTGCGTCATGTTACTGCAAAGGCTGAATTTAAATTTTTTGGAAGACATTTTGTTATACTGATTGTGGAGGAGGGCGACCTATTTAGGAATCATTACGGGCTATAGAAACATTTCAGTTTCTTGAAATTGTATTTCTGTTTGTTACCAGAAGTATTTTGATGTTTAATAAAATAATTGTTAAATAGAGCCATGTCTGCTGTCTACAGCCCGAACTTCTCGCCACCTTAATCCTACCTTACAAACTAAAGTCTCGCCCTATTATGGCGGTATGATCAGGCAACGTCTCCAGAATATATACCAATATTCTCTTGAGCACTATACTGATACGACGAGTTCTTTATGGAACTAAATGTACGGCCGTCATTACCGTATAGCCTATCATATGTAGGGTGTTTCTGTAAGAGAGAGCAACACTGTAACAGGACATAGAGAATGCTCCACTGAACTGTTTGAGGATAGGAATTTCGGGTGGGAGAAGCCAGCTTAGGAAGACGCGGAAGTCAACTTGTCTACCGCTCTGTCTAACACTACTGTTTTCCTAGCTTATTTACAACAAACTCGCATAAAGGTTTACATGTACTGTGCTGTTTATTTACATGTAAATTCTTTATTTCCTGCAAGGAAACAAGGAGGACGAGCCTGATCACTACAAAGTCATGATGCAGGTTTTGTTTACTAGACGGCAGGTGTGGCCAAACGGTTCTAGGCGCTTCAGTCTGGAACGTTCGCAGGTTCGAATCATGCCACGGGCATGGATGTGTGTGTTGACCTTAGGTTAGTTAGGTGTAAGTAGTTCTAAGTTCTAGGGGATTGATGACCTCAGATGTTAAGTCCCATAGTGCTCAGAGCCATTTGAACCATTTTTTTTTGTTTACTATCCTTGTCCATAAAAATGTTCAAATGTGTGTGAAATCTTATGGGACGTAACTGCTAAGTTCATCAGTCCCTAAGCTTACACACTACTTAACCTAAATTATCCTAAGGACAAATACACACACCCATGCTCGTGGTAGGGGCTCTGAGCACTATGGGACTTAACATCTATGGTCATCAGTCCCCTTGAACTTAGAACTACTTAAACCTAACTAACCTAAGGACATCACACAACACCCAGTCATCACATCCCTGACCGCGCCGGGAATCGAACCCGGGAACCCGGGCGCCCCGTGGTAGGACTCGAACCTCCGCCGGGACCAGCTGCACAGTCCATGACTGTAGCGCCTGAGACTTGTCCATAAGGTGGCTCTGTTGCACCATATTTACATTGACCCATGACAGAACGTGCTATGAATGAACGACAAACCCATTCATTATTCAGTGCTGTTCAGAGACGTACAGCACAATACGATGAAGCAATACGGGTACAATATTTCCTCGTCGTTGGGTTGGAAGGGGGGGGGGGGGGGGGTAGTATTCCAAAGCCTGCGACGCCGCTTGAGTTGAATCCCTTTGATTAGTTCCTATGGGTGTATCAAAAAGGACGTGTGTATGAGACACACAATTATGGCTGCCTGTGATGTGGTTCGAAGCACACGAGGGATACTTGTCAGGGTGCGTCAGAATCTTGCTCGTCGATGTCATGCTTGCATTGAGGTTGACAGACGTCAGTTTCAGCATATTTTGTAAGATACAGTACAAATGGTACGTTCATTGTGTCAACGATGGTATTTGCTAATGTAAATAAAAGAGTACACAGTAATCTAATTTTACTCCTATTGTCTCCATAAGCTGGCGTCTCCGAACCTTCGTTCCCTACCTTAAATTGTTCAGTGGAGCATCCTCTATATTCTGTGAAATTTTTGCACGCTCCTACGAAAGCACCTGTGTATATCCCAATCTGAATTAGTATTTTCTTTTCATTAACTTCTGGTTTGAGCGAGTTTTCATTTGCTTACGCTATGGGCATTATATAACTGCGCAAGCTATGCTGACATGATTACCTTTAAGAAAATACAGTAACTCTGAACACTTCTGCAGTTGACTAATATCATTTTACCAATTTCTGCAGAACAATAGTTCTCCTCTGAGTAATGTGACTGATCTCTCTTTGCTTTCGGCAGAAAACTTATTACTGTCCCAAAGGAGGTGTCCTTCTAATCTACAAAGAAAGTCCCCGTACGCCAGCCACAAACATTCTGCTACTCGAGTAGTCGATTTCTGCGCATAGTGCACGTATGACTTATTAAGGGGAACCCTATAATTTTCGAATCGGTAGTGGAGTTCGAGAAATTCGCATTTGAAATCTATGCAGAATCGCCTGACACTCTTATTTAGATGTTCCACTCGACTCGAAAACAATGGACCGCGATCTTTTCTCGGTACGAGTGTGCAAAAAGACGTGTGTCTACCCCTCGGGAGAGACTTGCTGTCTTCAACAGTTTAGCCAACCGTCTAAAGCAACTGGGCTCAGAATCCAGGCGGCAAACGTATTTGGAGCCAGCAGCATCCAGTACGCTCAGTATCCACTGGTATAGCCTCACATATCGGACAACACCTCCCGGCAAGTGGACTGAGCGCGCGCTGGCGTTCTTTCCATATCTGCCTGCTATTCCGCAGAGGTACTCTATTACCAGCCTAGTTTTGGATCTACCAATGGCTGGCCGGCCGCTGTGGTCGAGCGGTTCAAGGCGCTTCAGCCCAGAACCGCGCTGCTGCTACGGTCGCAGGTTCGAATCGTCCCGGGGCAAAGATGTGTGTGATGTCCTTAGGTTAGTTAGATTTAAGTGGTTCTAAGTCTAGGAGACTGATGACCTTAGATGTTAAGTCCCGCAGTGCTTAGAGCCATTTGAACCATTTGAACCAATGTCTGTGATTGCCCAGATATAGCAAGAAAATTGGTAGCTGACGTAACAAGCGAGACGTCACTTGCTGACTGAAATGTGTTATGAAGACCGGACAGCACCTCGTACATGTTGCCAACCAATAATTGTCTGCCAGTCAGGCTCAGGTGATGACCAGCCGGTTACATATTATGTGAAGACGCAGTGACATCGAAATTGCCTGGGGATTAGAACGCCAGCAGAGGTATCGCAGCCTTCGCCACTTATGCCCAAACAGTGCTCAAGTTTTGAGCTGCAGCCAGCAGATCGTGGCCAACGCGGGTTCTCCTTGTTCCCGGTCAGGCGCTAACTCATCTTGCGTTAACGCACAGCAAGCACAATCCCTATACATTTCTAAATGCCAAGTAAGAAAAAAAATTGGCTCTGGTGTCCCTTAGATGGTGCCGAGGGCGTTACTACAAAGCGATGGCACAAAATGAAAAGCGCAGGCTACTATATGAACAACAGCACTCTGACCACACTTGCACAGTATAAAGGCAGCCAATGAAATGGGATACAGGGGATTAAAGAAATGAGATAACTAAAACGAAGGAGAGAAAGTCCAGGATGGACATAATACAGTGAAATAAAAGTTCTGTTTCCGGAGGATGAACTTTGATATTTTGTTGTGGTCTTCAGTCCTGAGACTGGTTTGATGCAGCTCTCCATGCTACCCTATTTTGTGCAAGCTTCTTCATGTCCCAGTACTTACTGCAACCTACATCCTTCTGAATCTGCTTAGTGTATTCAGTTCATGGTCTCCCTCTACGATTTTTACCCTCCACGCTGCCATCCAATGCTAAATTTGTGATCCCTTGATGCCTCAGAACATGTCCTACCAACCCGTCCCTTCTTTTTGTCAAGTTGTGCCAGAAACTCCTCCCCAATTCTATTCAATACTTCATCATTGGTTATGTGATCTACCCATCTAACCTTCAGCATTCTACTGTAGCACCACATTTCGAAAGCTTCTATTCTCTTCTTGTCCAAACTATTAGTCGTCCATTTTTCACTTCCATACATGGCTACGCTCCATACAAATACTTCCAGAAACGACTTCCTGACACTTAAATCTATACTCGATGTTAACAAATTTCTCTTCTTCAGAAACACTTTCCTTGCCATTTCCAGTCTACATTTTATATTCTCTCTACTTCGACAATCATTAGTTATTTTGCTCCCCAAATAGCAAACACATTTACTACTTTAAGTGTCCCATTTCCTAATCTAATTCCCTCAGCATCACCCGACTTAATTCGACTACGTTCTGTTGTGGATTGGCAGGAGCCAACCCACGGAGTTTGGAGGAAGCCGAAAGGCACGCGTTTAAGCTCACGCAGGCGGGCGTGAGGTCTGGAACAAGACAAGAAATTTAGACTTCAGAAAAAACGTGGTACTCGGTGGAATACTTAACTTTAATCCATTAATGTTGAACGTAGCTCTTGTCTGTACATTATTTACAATATCAATAGTAACTGAATAATGGCGCCTTGCTAGGTCGTAGCAAATGACGTAGCTGAAGGCTATGCTAACCATCGTCTCGGCAAATGAGAGCGTATTTTGTCAGTGAACCATCGCTAGCAAAGTCGGTTGTACAACTGGGGCGAGTGCTAGGAAGTCTTTCTAGACCTGCCGTGTGGCGGCGCTCGGCCTGCAATCACTGATAGTGGCGACACGCGGGTCCGACGTATACGAATGGACCGCGACAGATTTAAAGGCTACCACCTAGCAAGTGTGGTGTCTGGCGGTGACACCACACGTTCTATTATCCTCGTTTTGCTTTTGTTGATGTTGATCTTATATCCTCCTTTCAAGATACTGTCCATTCCGTTTAACTGCTCTTCCAAGTCCTTTGCTGTCTCTGACAGAATTACAATGTCATCGGAGAACCTCAAAGTTTTTGTTTCTTCTCCATGGATTTTAATACCTACTACGAATTTTTCTTTTGTTTTCTTTACTGCTTGCTCAATATACAGATTGAATAACATCGGGAAGAGGTTACAACCCTGTCTCCTTCCCTTCCCAACCAATGTTTCTCTTTTATGCCCCTCGACTCTTATAACTGCCATCTGGTTTCTGTACAAATTGTCCTCTTGGGTAAAACATTCCGCAGGTAAAATAGTCCCCCATTCGGATCTCCGGGCGGGGAATACTCAAGAGGACATCGTTATTAGAAGAAAGAAAACTGGCGTTCTACGGATCGGAGCGTGGAATGTCTGATCCCTTAATCGGGCAGGTAGGTTAGGAAATTTAAAAAGGGAAATGGATGGGTTAAAGTTAGATATAGTGGGAATTAGTGAAGTTCGGTGGCAGGAGGAACAAGACTTTAGGTCAGGTGAATACAGGGTTATAAATGCAAAATCAAATAGGGGTAATGCAGGAGTAGGTTTAATAATGAATAAAAAAATAGGAGTGCGGGTAAGGTACAACAAACAGCATAGTGAACGCATTATTGAGGCCAATATAGAAACGAAGCCCACGCCTACTACAGTAGTACAAGTTTATATGCAGATGATGAAGAAATTGATGAAATGTATGATGAAATAAAAGATATTATTCAGGTAGTACTGGGAGACGAAAAGTTAATAGTAATGGGTGACTGGAATTCGAGAGTAGGAAAAGGGAGAGAAGAAAACATATTAGTTGAATATGAATTGGGGGTAAGAAATGAGAGAGGGAGCCGTCTGGTAGAATTTTGCACAGAGCATAACTTAATCATAGCTAACACTTGATTCAAGAATCATAAAAGAAGGTTGAATACATGGAAGAATCCTGGAGATACTAGAAGGTATCAGATAGATTATATAATGGCAAGACAGAGATTTGGGAACCAGGTTTTAAATTTTAAGACATTTCCAGGGGCAGATGTGGACTCCGATCACAATCTATTGGTTATGAACTGTAGATTAAAACTGAAGAAACTGCAAAAAGGTGGGAATTTATGAAGATGGGACTTGGATGAACTGACAGAACCAGAGGTTGCAGAGAGTTTCAGGGAGAGCATTAGGGAACGATTGACAAGAATGGGGGAAAGAAATACAGTAGTAGAAGAATGGGTTGCTCTGAATTTAATTGATGAAATGAGAAAATACAAAAAATGCAGTAAGTGAAGGAGCCAAAAAGGAATACAGACGTCTCAAAAATGAGATCGACAGGAAGTGCAAAATGGCTAAGCAGGGATGGCTAGAGGACAAATGTACAGATGTAGAGGCTTATCTCACTAGGGGTAAGATAGAGACTGCCTACAGGAAAATTAAAGAGACCTTTGGAGAAAAGAGAACCACTTGCATGAACATCAAGAGTTCAGATGGAAGCCCAGTTCTAAGCAGAGAAGGGAAAGTAGAAAGGTGGAAGGAGAACATAGAGGGTCTATACAAGGGCGATGTACTTGAGGGCAATATTATGGAAATGGAAAAGGATGTAGATGAAGATGAAATGGGAGATACGATATGCGTCAAGAGTTTGACAGAGCACTGAAAGACCTAAGTCGAAACAAGGCCCCGGGAGTAGACTACATTCCATTAGAACTACTGACGGCCTTGGGAGAGGCAATCATGACTAAACTCTACCATCTGGTGAGCTAGATCTATGAGACAGCCGAAATACCATAAGACTTCAGGAAGAATATAATAATTCCAATCCCAAAGAAAGCAGGTGTTGACAGATGTGAAAATTACCGAACTATCAGTTTAATAAGTCACAGCTGCAAAATACTAACATGAATTCTTTGCAGACGAATGGAGAAACTGGTAGAAGCCGACCTCGGGGAGGATCAGTTTGGATTCTGTAGAAATATCGGAACACGTGAGGCAATACTGACCTTACGACTTATCTTAGAAGAAAGATTAAGGAAAGGTAAACCTACGTTTCTAGCATATGTAGACTTAGAGAAAGCTTTTGACAATGTTGACTGAATAACTCTTTTTCTAATTCTAAAGGTGGCAGGGCTAAAGTACAGGTAGCGAGAGGCTATTTGCAAATTGAACGTTGATAGCAGTACAGAAAAACAGTAAACACGCACGAGAATGAAGCGTTGCATACATCTGAATGATGAAGTAGGAAGTACCGGCCCGTGCCGTGCCTTACAGGTAAGCCGTGCCGTCGGAGTCTGGTATGGCGCCCGACTCTGTGTAGATGGCTCGGTAGTTGTCCGCGAAGGCGATCAGCTCCTTGGCGTGCTGCAGTAGGGTGTCGGCGTACGTCGCGTCCACCGAGCGGAAGACGCCGGACGCGGCAGCCAGCGCCGCCGCCGTCTCGGCCGCCACGTCGGTTCCTGCCGAGTAGAAAGACCGTTGTGTTATCTGTGTCTCCGACACACCAGGGACTCAGAGCTAGCCACAATTCGCAGTAAGCTGACAGCACTAAATTCCTGTCACCAGTCAAGAGAGGCCTGGAGCGCTGCGGATGCTGGGGAACTGGTGTCAGGCGGTCAACTGATCCTCGACCATTGACTTATCATGCCAATGAAGTGACACATATGTAGCACTAGGTTGTCTGGGACGAGCGCAGTCAGACAGGTCGACGTGTAAATGCGACAGAATAGCAGAAAGGCGCTATCGCGGTTGGACGTGACCATTGGCGAGCCATGGATGTAATTGGAGTATCAATGTGGACCGTCAAACTGTGTTGCAGAAATGGTGTACCACTCCAACACACGTAACATGGACTAAAAGCTGTTGTCGTAAGTAGATCATAGACGACAAAGACTACTTGCGAATGAAGTCTAATGACTACAGACTATGGATTGAAGAAAGACGAAAGTAGCGAGAAGCAGCAGATATTAGAGTAGTGACACGCTTAACACCAAAATTGCAATTACGAAGTAGATGAAATTAAGGAATTCTACTACCTTGTTAGCAAAATGAACCATGACGGACGATGCACGTGGAACGTAAATACATTACTGCCCATTAAAATTGCTGCAGCAAGAAGAAATGCAGATGATAAACGGGTATTCATTGGACAAATATTTTACATTAGATCTGACATGTGATTACATTTTCACGCAATTTGGGTGCATAGACCCTGAGAACTCAGTACCTGAGCAACCACCTCTGGCGGTAATAACGGCCTTAATACGCCTGGGCATTGAGTCAAACAAAGCTTGGAAGGCATCTACAGGTACAGCTGCCCAAGCAGCTTCAACACGATACCACAGTTCATCAAGAATAGTCACTGGCGTATTTTGACGAGACAGTTGCTCGGCCAACATTCACCAGACGTTTACAATTGGTGAGAGATCTGGAGAATGTGATGGCCACGGCAGCAGTCGAACATTTTCTGTATCCAGAAAGGCCCGTACAGGACCTGTAACATGCGGTCGTGCATTATCCTGCTGAAATGTAGGGTTTCGCAGGGATCTAATGAAGGCTAGAGCCACGGGTCGTAACACATCTGAAATGTAACGTCCACTGTTCAAAGTGCCGTCAATGCGAACAAGAGGTGACCGAGACGTGTAACCAATGGCACCCCATACCATCACGCCGGGTGAAACGCCAGTATGGCGACGACGAACACACGCTTCGAATGTGCGTTCACTGTGATGTCGCCAAACACGGATGCGATCATCATGATGCTGTAAACAGAATCTGGATTCATCCGAAAAAATGACGTTTTGCCATTCGTGCACCCAGGTTCGTCGTTGGGTACACCATCGCAGGCCCTTATGTCTGTGATGCAGCGTCAAGGGTAACCGCAGCCATGGTCTCCGAGCTGATAGTCCATGCTGCTGCAAACGTCGTCCAACTGTTCTTGCAGATGGTTGTTATCTTGAAAATGTCCCCATCTGTTGACTCAGGAATCGAGACGTGGTTACACGATCCGTTACAGCCATGCGGATAAGATGCCTGTCATCTCGACTGCTAGTGATACAAGGCTGTTGGGATCCAGGACGGCGTTCCGTATTAGCTCCTGAACCCACCGATTCCATATTCTACCAACATTAGTTCTCGACCAACACGAGCAGCAATTTCGCGATACGATAAACCGCAACTGCGATAGGCTACAATCCGGTCTTTATCAAACTCGGAAACTTGATGGTACACATTTCTCCTCCTTACACAAGGCATCACAACAACATTTCACTAGGAAACGCCGGTCAACTGCTGTTTGTGTATGAGAAATCGGTTGGAAACTTTCTTCATGTCAGAACGTTGTAGGTGTCGACACCGGCGCCAACCTTGTGTGAATGCTCTGAAAAGCTAATTATTTGCATATCACATCATCTTCTTCCTGTCGGTTAAATTTCGTGTCTGTAGCACGTCATCTTCGTGGTGTTACAATTTTAATGGCCAGTAGTGCACTTGATGCATCAATGTGGACTGTCAACCTATGTTCCAGAAATGGTGTACCACTCTAACACACATAAGATGGACTAAAGGCTGTGGTCGTAAGTTGATCATAAACGACAGAGACTGGTTGCGAATGAAGTGTAGTCTCTACAGACTATGGATTTAAGAGAGACGAAAGTAACGAGAAGCGGCAGATATGAGAATAGTGACACACTTACACCAAAATTGCAATCACGAAGTAGATGAAATTAAGGAATTCTACTGCCTTGTTAGCAAAATGACCCGTGACGGACGATGCAGGGGGATCGTAAGTAGCTGACTATCACCGTCAAAGAGGGCATTCTTGGCAAACGGATGTCCACTGGTACCAAACATAAGCCTTTGAGCCAGATTTGTACAGGGTGTTTATAAATTAGTTCCATGAAAATAACCTTTAATTGTAAAAAGGTAAATAACTTGCAGAAATGTTTGATACAGTGTTGAATGCAGTACTAAACTGTTAGTTCGCGACCTTCCTACTGGGTGGCATAAGTTACTCCAACAGTCATCATGGAGTCGTATAACGATACAGCGCATGCGCAGTATTCTTTATGGTTTCTCGCTGCTGGTGTTCGGGAACAATTCGGGCCTCTGGCGCATCAATTGAACAAATTCGACGATCTTACGTTACTAGTGCGGGTAAATCACCGAAACGTACCAGTTTAGAACTGAATATGCCTAGTGGACGATAAATAGTTTAGACATGAAGAGAATAGAACCTTCGAAATGTTGTGCTACAGAAAAATGCTAATGATTAGGTAGGTAGATCACGTAACTAATGAGGAGGTATTGAATAGAATTGGACAGAAGAGGAACAACTTGACTAGAAGAGGGATCGGTTGGTCGGACATATTCTGAGGCATCAAGGGATCACCAACTTAGTATTGGATGGCAGCGTGGAGGGTAAAAATTGTAGAACTAATTTATAAACACTCTGCACTATGGAGCACAGCGTTGTGTGGTACTGAATCGTGGGCAGTCGGAAAACCGGCAGAAGACAATCGGAGCGTCTGAGAAGTGGTGCTATCGAAGAGTGTTGACAATTATAAGGACTGGTAAGTTAAGGAATCTGTAGGTTCTTTGTAGAACTGGGAAGAAAGGAACAAGGAAAACAGTGACAAAAAGAAGGTAAAGGATGATAGGACATGACTTAAGACATCAGGAAATAACTTTCACGACAGTAGATCGAACACTGTGTAGGGTAATGGATGCAAGGACGTCTGGTGTTGGATACATCTAAAATGGGAATTGCCCACACCGGCGCATGAAGGTGTAATTCGTCAATGGACCAAAAAATATGGGAACTGGATGGTGGCCCGACTGGATGCGCTCTGTGTGGTCCGAAGAGTCGCTGTTTCGCCTCTTTCGAATGACGCAGACTGTCAAGTGCACGGGCTCCACAGTGACGTGTTTAATCTGCCGATGGAGAGGATGCAGCTCTGGCCGAGGTGCTTCTGTGGCCTTTTGGAGATGCTTCTTGCACCACGAATTGGACCCACTTGTTCAGGCTACTGTGAACATTCATCAGGATGTTCATATCAACATTTCCGGTGACTAAAACTTCCCCTTCCTTCTACGAGGGTGAGTCAAATGAAAACCTTAAATATTTTTTAAATATTATTTATTGTGCAGAAGTGGTACAAAGCTGTATCAGTTTTCAACATAATCTCCCCCACGCTCAATGCCAGTCCTCCAGCGTTTTCAAAGTGCATAAATTCCTGTAGAAAAAAATTCTTTTGGTAGTCCGCGCAACCAGTCATGCACCGCGTGGCGTATCTCTTCATCATAACGGAACTTCTTTCCTCCCATTGCGTCTTTGGGTGGTCCAAACATATGGAAATCACTTGGGGTAAGGTCTGGTGAGTATGGTGGATGAGGAAGACACTCAAAATGCAGGTCTGTGATTGTTGCAACTGTTGCACGGGCAGCGTGGGGCCTTGCACTGTCGTGTTGCAAAAGGACTCCTGCTGACAGCAATCCACGTCCCTTTGATTTCATTGCAGACCGCAGATGATTTATTAGGAGATCTGTGTTTGATGCACTGGTGACAATGGTCCCTCTAGGAACGTAATGCTCCAAAATGACGCCTTTTTCGTCCCAAAAGGGAGTCAGCATAACCTTCCCTGCTGATGGTTCTGTTCGAAACTTTTTTGGTTTTGGTGATGAGAAATCGCGCCATTCCCTGCTCGCTCTCTTCGCTTACGGTTGGTAGAAGTGAACCCAGGCTTCGTCCCCACTAACGATTCTTGCAAGGAAGCCATCACCTTCGCGTTCAAAGCCCCAAAGAAGTTGTTCACAAGCATCAACACGTCGTTCTCTCATTTCAGGAGTCAGCTGTCGTGGCACCCATCTTGCAGACACTTTGTGAAACTGGAGCACATCATGCACTATGTGGTGTGATGACCCATGACTAATCTGTAAAGATGCTGCAATCTCATTCAGTGTCACTCGGCGGTTTTCCTTCACTATGGCTTCAACTGCGGCAATGTTCTGTGGAGTCACAACTCGTTGTGCCTGACCTGAACGAGGAACATCTTTCACTAAAGTCACACCATTTGCCAACTTCCTACTCCATTCGTATACTTTCTGCAGTGACAAACATGCATCACCGTACAGAACCTTCATTCGCCGATGAATTTCAATAAGTTTCACACCTTCACTGCGCAAAAACCGAATAACAGAACGCTGTTCTTCCCTGGTGCAAGTCGCAAGTGGGGCGGCCATCTTTATACTGACACTGCGACGGTATGTGTACATCTGCACTATGCTGTCACCTACAGGCCATTCTGCACGCTGTTTGTAGCACACTTACCAACTTACAGGATAGCGGCTTGTAATTTCGATTTGTTATTACAAACTTAAGGTTTTCATTTGAGTCACCCTCGTACTTATTCATGATGAGTTTGTTGTTGCCGCTCCCGTCTTTCATGAAGAGAACAGTCATTTTCCCACGTCTGCACGCAAGTTCCTGGTTTGAAGAACACACAGGCGCCCTGTCTCTCCTCGACTGGTTCACTAAATCTCAGATCGTAATTCGACAGAAAATTTCTAGGAGTATTTGTGTAAGCAGCCCTGTAATTTAGTATCTCTAGGGTTTATAACTGCCAATGTGTGGCTTTAGCTGGATATGGCATCCCTGAAGAATCTTGCGTACTCTCGGACTCTCTTCCACACCGAATTACGACTCCTGTTAAGGCCAGATTAAGTGGTATGCCTTATTAGCGTCATGTCTACAGGAAGCGATGACTGCTTTTGTGACCGGTGTGATTTTAAGCTAATGTTAATCACGTGAATCAAAATATCCGATGGAGTTTGATTTGACTGTATTGTGCAAGAGGTGCTTGTACGTTTTTTCTCTTGTCAAATGATGTCAAAACGTTTTCTTTCTTGCGTTTTGGTTTACAATTTTCGGTTGAATTCGATAATTATCCTCTCGATCGAGTTAATTAGCGATACTCTCCATGTAGCAGACAGAGCACTAATGTACAGGACGAACAGTATACTACGAAGTGCCGCGGGCCTAGGATGGGGCCGGCCGCTGTGGCCGAGCGGTTCTAGGCGCATCAGTCCAGAACGGCGCTGCTGCTACGGTCGCAGATTCGAATCCTGCCTCGGGCGTGGATGTCTGTGACGTCCTTAGTTTAGTTAGATTTAAGCAGTTCTAAGTCTAGGCGACTGACGACCTCAGATGTCCCATAGTGCTTAGAGTCATTTGAACCATTTGAACTGGGATGGGGATATGCCCTGCACTGTGCACTATCCGTCCAAATGACAGCCTTGCACACAATGGACAATACCTGTGGCACGAGCGAGTTTCATCGCTTCCAGACAATGTGTGTCCGGCGTATGTCGATGTGGGAGACTAGAGAATTCATTATTAGAGTCACATGTTTAACAGAGCCTTCGAAGGACTGATATCAGAATAAGGGGGAGGACTTACAAAACATTCCTTTGGACTTTCTACAATCATTAGAGGAAACCACCACACAAGTTAGTTTGTAGAATCTATGAGACTGGAGATAACCCATATCACTTTCGCAAAAATACTATGAACACAATCGTGACGACAGCAAACCGCAGGTAAGTGCGAATGCTGTCGTACGGTCACTATAATAACACATGCATCAACGACAAAAAAGTGTACAGAAAAACGGACAAGAAAATATATCATCTATTAGATGATGATAAGTTTTGTATTAGGAAGGCTGGCCAGGGTGGCCGAGCGGTTCTAGGCGCTACAGTTTGGAACCGCGCGACCGCTACGGTTGCAGGTTCGAATCCTGCCTCGGGCATGGATGTGTGTGATGTCCTTAGGTTAGTTAGATTTAAGTAGTTCTAAGTTCTAGGGGACTGATGACCTCAGAAGTTAAGTTCCATAGTGCTCAGAGCCATTTGAACCATTTTTTTTTTTTGCATTAGGAAGGGTAAAGGCACCAGAGAGACAATTCTCACGTTGTACTCGATAATGGAAGCAACAGTTACGAAAAATCAAGAAAAGTTCAGGTGATTAGTAGATCTAGAAAAAGCATTCGGCCACATAAAATTCCGGAAATGCCTTAAATTCCCATAGAAATAGGTGTCAGCTGTAGGGATAGCTGCGTAATACGCAGCTTCTACAAAAATTAAGAAGAAACAATACCAACGAAAGGCCAAGAACGAAGTCCTCGAATTGAACACACAGGAATAATTCTTCTGTCGTTATCGTTCAACCTACACATCGAAAAATCACTGACAGAAATAAACGAAATGTTCAGGAGTGAGAAAAAAACTTAAGGGTGAAATGATGTGAACTATAAGGTCCACTGACGGCATCTCTATCTAAGTGAAATTGAAGAGGAACAACAGGACCTGTAGAATGGAATGCGCTACCTAATAAGTACAGAATGTTGATGGAAGGTATATCAAAGAAAGACGAAAGTAATGAGGAGTAGCAAATCTGATATTAGCGATAAACTTTATATCGAAACTGGGGACAGATGAAACTAAATCATTATGCTACCTTGGAAGCAAAATAAGACGCGATGGACGAAGCAAATAAGATGTTCGGTTGTTTGTGGGAAGAGACCATCGGTCTCATCGGATTAGGGAAGAACGGGGAAGGAAGTCGGCCGTGCCCCTTCGAAGGAACCATCCCAGCATTTCCGTGGAGCGATTTAGCGAAATCACGGAAAACCTAAATCAGGATGGTCGGACGCGGGATTGAACCGTCGTCCTCCCGAATGCGAGTCCAGTGTGCTAACTGTGGTGTCACCGCCACACTTGCTAGGTGGTAGCTTAAATCGGCCGCGGTCCATTTAGTACATGTCGGACCTGCGTGTCGCCACTGTGTGATCGCAGACCGAGCGCCACCACAAGGCAGGTCTGGAGATACGGAATAGTACTCGCCCCAGTTGTACGGACGACATTGCTAGTGACAATACGGACGAAGCCTTCCTCTCATTTGCCGAGAGACAGTTAGAATAGCCTTCTGCTAAGTCCATGGCTACGACCTAGCAAGGCGCCATTAGCCTTATCTAGTTGAGAGTTATCGTATAAATGTCTCCAGAAGAACGTTGTAAACCAACAAAGAAAAAAGTTAAGTATATTCCAAAGCTACGTATTTTATTGATAGCAGTCATAACGTATCCTGTTCCAGACTTGACGCCAGTCGGCGTGTGTGTACGCGTGCCTTACGGCTCCCTTCCCAGTGTGGCGTAGCAAGCTTGTTACGCCACAACAGATTGGCGACGAGAGAAGTGTTCTTTCTGATTGCTTACATTTACTTGTGTCATGGCTTCGCCAGATGTACTGTACGAATTTTATCGCTTGCAGAATCAGCAGACGCAGGCGTTATTGGATGCCCTTGGACAGCTCGTCCATGGTCAACGTGCGCTGCAAACCGATGCGGCAGCCGCCGCTTCACCGCTACCGCAGCCACAACTCGCCGTTGCACCGCCTTTTAGGCACTACGATCCAGCGCAAAAATCGTGGCCAGAATGGTCCCGACAGTTTGGTTTTCAACTAGCCGCCTACAGAATTCAAGGTAATGAGCGGCAGCCGTTTTTGCCTTATTGTGTCGGTGTGTCCACCTACCGTGTGATAGTGAAATTGTTTCCCCGACGCGACGTAGCAACTCTGTCCTACGAGGAAATTTTGTCGGCATTGGACGTCTATTTCAAAGAAACAGTTAATGTAGTTGCAAAAAGGTATACTTTCATTCGTACAAAACGTACAGCCGGTCAAACTAATAGGGAGTGGGTAGCAACATTGCAAGGACTTACTAGGGACTGTGCCTTTGGATGTGACTGTGGCCTTTCTTATTCAGATACAATGGTACGTGATGCAATTGCACAGACCGTTTCTGATGTTCGCATACGGGAGCAAATTTTGAAACTAGTTAATCCCTCCCTTCAACAAGTGATAGACATATTGGATAGGCAAGACACACTTGACAGTGCTCAGGAATCTGTTGAAACTTCACCGGCCATGTGTAACATTAACCGGCCCGCTGGACGCGCTGCGCGGCCCGGTAACCTGCCCTCGCGCACTTCGATGCAGCTGCAGCAGCGCTCTCAACCAGGTGTGCCGTGCCAGCTCACAAATGCAGTGAAATCATGCCCGCGGTGTGCTACTAGACATTCGCGTGAACATTGCCCGTAACGCCGAGCTATTTGCTTTTTCTGTAATAAGAATGTTCAAAGTGTTTGCCAGAAAAAGCTCTGATCAGACAATCACAACCATTCCAGGCCTTTTGCTTCGTGCCGGAATCGAACCAAGGACACTCAGGCTCGTGGACCTTCGCCCATGGACATTCATGTAGTTAATTCCACTCCGCCCAGTGCCACTTTCTCTAACAGTGACTGTGTTCGTCCCACAAAAAGTGTGCGCCGACGTCGCCGGAAATCACGTCAATTAGCAAGTGATTCTGTACCAGTGTCTGTTCCCATTGCACACAACAGTCGCTCTTGTCGTCAGCAGGACAATAAACTTTTTGTAGATTTGGACTTTAATGGCAAGGTCATACCATTCCAGCTCGATACCGGAGCTGCAGTTTCATTGCTCAATCACGACACGTACAAACAACTGGGCAAACCTCCGTTGCGTGTCGCAAATGTTCAGCTCAGTACATATTCAGGACAGAAAATTCCTGTGTTAGGACAGTGCAGCCTTCTTGCAACATACAAGGGACAAACAAAACTTGTGTCATTTTACGTTCTTCGTTCTTCTTCTGCAGTGAACTTGTTTGGTTTAGATTTATTTCAGTTGTTTAACATGTCTATAGTAAATCAGGTCCTATCAGTGAATCAGACTGTGCCTTCAGACAGTGTTTCTCGTCTGTGTGAAGAATTTGCAGACATTTTTGCACCAGGCTTAGGTTGCGCTAAAAACTATGAAGCACACTTGGAACTGAAATTCAACGCGCAACCGCAATTTTTCAGAGCGCGCAATGTTCCCCACGCATTGCGTGATGAGGTCGCAAGACCATTAAACGATTTCGAATCACAAGTTGTGAGTGAATGTGCGCAATGCCTTTTCCATTTCAGCTCCGCTTCATCGCTTACGCCTTGCAGGTGTTCCGTTTCTCTGGACGACGGAGTGCGAACGCGCCTTTCGCCAGTTGAAATCGGCGTTGCTTTCTAATACTTGCCTTACGCCATTCGATCCCCAGAAACCCCTTTTGTTGATGGTAGATGCATCGGATTTCGGGATCGGTGCTGTGCTTGCGCACAAAGTTGGCTCGCATGATCGCCCTATTGCCTTTGCATCAAAATTGCTCTCATCTGCGCAAAGAAATTACTCACAGATAGAGAAAGAAGCTTTAGCTCTCCTGTTTGGTGTTACTAAGTTCCATGATTTCTTGTATGGTCGTCACTTTACCATCATCACAGACCACAAACCTTAGACGTCGCTTTTTCATCCGAACAAGCCTGTACCTCCACGTACAGCGCAGAAATTCATTCGCTGGTCTATTTTCCTCTCGCAGTTCCGCTACGATATCTTGTATCGGTCCACTGCTAAGCATGGAAACGCCGATGCGTTGTCCCGTTTGCCTGTTGCTGAGGATAAAGCATTCGATTCTTCCGAACTTGCTTGCATGTTCATTGATGCGGAAACCGATGAAGTGGTCGAATCGTTTCCGATTGATTTTCGTCGTGTAGCTACAGCCACAGCTGCTGACCCTGTCCTTGCTGCCGTTTTGCGTTTTGTTGCTACGCAATGGCCTTTGTCAACGTCTCAGATCGACGATCCGTTGGTTCGCCGATTTTTTGCTCATAAGGAGAGACTTTTTGTTCGACGTGGTGTTTTGTTGTTGCGTTCTGATAATGATCAGTCCAGAGTCGTGGTCCCACGTTCGTTACAGTCCTCTGTTTTACGGCTTCTTCACCAAGGACATTGGGGTATAGTGCGAACGAAACAACTTGCTCGTCAGCACTGTACTTGGTTCGGAATCGATGCTGCGATTACGAATATGTGTTCTTCTTGCATGACGTGTGCCGAACGACAATCCGCGCCGCCGCGGAAATTCTTTGCATGGCCCAAAGCCACTTCCCCTTGGCAACGCTTGCACATTGATTTTGCTGGTCCATTCTGGAATGCTCGATGGTTGGTTCTGGTCGATGCCTTCAGTAATTTTCCTTTTGTTGTCCGGATGTCTTCCACGACGTCCTCCGCCACCATCCAAGCGTTATCCGCTATCTTTTGCATTGAAGGTCTTCTGCAGACTATTGTTTCCGATAATGGCCCACAATTCATGTCCGCAGAATTTCAGTCATTCTGCCAGGCCAATGGTATTCAACATCTGACATCCGCGCCGTTTTCGCCTCAGTCAACCAGTGCCGCTGAACGATTGGTCCGGACTTTCAAGTCACAGATGTTGAAGTTGAAAGAGTCGCATTCTCGGGAGGACGCCTTGTTGCTCTTTTTGTCTTCGTATCGCTCTCAGCCCCGAGATGGTCGCTCGCCGGCTGAGTTGCTCCACGGTCGTCCTCATCGAACCTTGATGTCTTTGCTGCATCCGCCGCATCAGGTTCCTATGCAGCGGCAGACTTCTGCTTTTGCTCCAGGCGACGTTGTATTCTATCGCAACTATCGCGGTTCACGGCGTTGGCTCGCAGGGCGCATTCTTCGCTGCCTCGGCTGCGCGATGTATATGGTTTTGGGGGCCTCTGGTGAGGTGCGTCGGCATCTCAATCAGCTGCGCCTCTGTCGTCGCACGGGTTCTGCCGCTCCCCGTCTGCTTTCAGCGACGGTGCCGTCCGGTCAACGCCCTGGGCTCGCCTCATCCCCAGGTGTTACCGACGATGCCTTCGATTTTGCCCCATGGCGACGCGCCGCCGCAGCCGCCGCCGCCGCCGCCTGTCCTCCAGCCGGCGCCGCCCGCATTAGACGCTTCGCTGCTGCCGCCGGGCGCCTCCCTGGGTCACGCGCCGCCGATCGCTTCCCGTGACCAGCTGTCCTCCGCCAAGGAACTCTTGCCCGCTCCGGACCACATGACGTCATTGCGCGTCGGGTACCCCGACGCAATGGAGATCGACCCGTCGGCCCCTCCTGTCTCTTTACGGGCGCATACACCGCATGTTGACGTGCACCCTGGACTAGGTTTTCAGGCGTTTCCTAGCTCCCCTCGGACCGAATGGCCGGGTGCGGGTGGCACAGCCTCGCCTGTTGTTAGGCTCCCCACCTCATCGCATACGTCAACATGGGGTCCTCCCCACGGCGGGCGGAAGCCTTATAACACGACCGTTCGCCGATTTGCGGGGGAGGAATGTGGTGTCACCACCAGACACCACACTTGCTAGGTGGTAGCTTAAATCGGCCGCGGTCCATTTAGTACATGTCGGACCCGCGTGTCGCCACTGTGTGATCGCAGACCGAGCGCCACCACAAGGCAGGTCTGGAGATACGGAATAGCACTCGCCCCAGTTGTACGGACGACATTGCTAGCGACAATACGGACGAAGCCTTCCTCTCATTTGCCGAGAGATAGTTAGAATAGCCTTCTGCTAAGTCCATGGCTACGACCTAGCAAGGCGCCATTAGCCTTACCTAGTTGAGAGTTATCGTATAAATGTCTCCAGAAGAACGTTGTAAACCAACAAAGAATAAAGTTAAGTATATTCCAAAGCTACGTATTTTCTTGATAGCAGTCATAACGTATCCTGTTCCAGACTTGACGCCAGTCGGCGTGTGTGTACGCGTGCCTTACGGCTCCCTTCCCAGTGTGGCGTAGCAAGCTTGTTACGCCACAACACTAACCACTGCGCCATCTCGCTTGGCAGCAAATAAACCTAGCAAAGCGTGAAGAGAGCCGGGAAGATAGAATGGCATAAGCCAAAGCGCACTTTTGTTCATGAGAAGTCTGTTAGCACCTAACATAGGGCTTTATCTGAGAAAGAAATTTTTAAGTTTGTACGTTTTCAGCACAGCATCGTATGTTGGTGTATCACGGGCTATGGGAAAAGAGGAAAAGAATAGATTCGAAGTGTCTGACGTTTGGTTCTATAAAAGGATGTTAAAAATTAGGTGGACCACTAAGATAAGGAAAGAGATGGCTCTCCACAGAATAGGCGAAGAAAAAAGCTTAAGGAAAACACTGGGAAGAAGATACAACAAGATGATAAGACACGTATTAAGGCGTCAGAAAAAGAGGTGATCTACTCAAGGTAAAACCTGTAGAGGGAAAGAGAAATTAAAGTATTTGGAACATATAATTGAGCAAGTTGGAAGCAAGTACTATTGTGAGATGAAGAGGTTCGTACAGGAGAGAAAGTAATGGTTGGTCGCATCAAATTATTCAGATGACTGATAACAAAACAAGAACTGGAAGACTGTCTATACGTCTCTCCTTCCGAAACTTTTGGCGAAATTGGATGTTGTATAACAACAGCTCTCAAAAAAGTAACTGCAGACATCCTCCCAAAAGTACAGGACGCCTGTGCGTTTGCCGTAAATCTAGGAAACGGAACACTGATCTTCCGTGAAAAGTAGCTGAAAACTTAATTCCTAAGCGAAATCGTAGCACGCACCATAAAGCTGTCCGCCCCCGGTAGCTGAGTGGTCAGCGCTACAGAATATAGCGGGTTCGATTCCCGGCTGGGTCGGAGATTTTCTCCTCTCAAGACCTGGGTGTTCTGTTGTCCTATTAATCATCGGAAGACCCTAAGTCACACGACATTTACATTTGCAAACATGTAAAACGTAAAGACAGCTTTTTTTCTTAACATAAACGTTGTAGTCCTATGAATGACTTGGCGTGCAGCCCAGATTTCTGTCTTCATATATTTAGAAGATATAGGGTTGTGAAACGGGATGAAACTTTTTGAAATACACTCATACGGATCGCACACAGTAAATCGTGGTGATAAGGTCATCCTTGTTATAACATCCACGATATATATATATATATATATATATATATATATATATATATATATATATATATATATATATATATATATGAGTTGAATATGAACTTGTGGATAATATTCATTCAATTATGTAATTATTTCTTAAAAAGATGATAATTATGTAAAACAGAGACAATATTTGTCTCACATTCTTTGTTAATCTATGTCATTCTTTTCTTTTGTTTTGTACCCTTTTGTCGTCTTCTTCTGATGTACATCGCAAGACGCGAATCGATTTGAGGTCTGTTAAATGAAAAATATTTAATGCAAAATTATTGTACTTTTATGTTCATTTGCTGATAAAAACAAATAGAGCCAGAAACGTTAAAACTATTTATGATTAATTATTGAAAATTTCCTGTTTTAATTATAATTTTGTATTAATTGTTTTATCATAGCTGCAAGAAGCGCTGCCATTTTCATTTGCGATTATATAGCAACTTCGTCTGTACTTCTAGTTGAAAATAGCATGGGTTTGTGTTAAACTAATTTGAAAAATAATTTAATAATTTATTTTTATTGGTAGCATAAATTTTAATGATTTATTGGGAAAAGGAAAATCTTGATTAAAAAAGAAATCCTCTATCTTTTGTTGGCCGCCATCTTAACTTTTATTACATCGGCAAATTTAAATTACTTGAAACTGCAATCTTTCAATAATACGATGTGTAAGAAATAAATGTGCACCGGTGGTACTGAACTCAATTAATAAAAGAAAAAAATAATCGAATCAGACTGCATTTTCTAAGAACAGTGCTGATGGTATTTATTGTTGAACAAGATTTCATTGCTGATGTATGTGGCCAAAATTAAACTACGCACGAATCACGGAGAAAAATATTTCTGGTAGCATACGTCAGTGTTGTGTGCGGGTGGTATTCTGTGGTTCCTTTTCATGATCAATTTGCTAAGAATAATTAAATCCATCGAAGACAAAAAAAAATTATAAAAGCTCTGATGTACGACCTGTAAATTTAGTGATATGATCACAGTTTACAGTCAACATTATTACACGACGTCAGGTGGAATTCTTGTGCAATTTCAACAAAATAATTATGCGGAAGAAGTTGTAGTTTGAATAATGCATTATACATGTTTATAATATTGTCAGTGTCATTTACAAAATCAAAATGCAAAAACTGCTAAAAAAAAAACAGAGTGAATTCAAACCGCAGAATACCATAGAGTATCGTATCATCCATATTCATTGCACTTGTCGATGTTGACGATACACAAAAGCCGCCACAATGTTTCAGAAGTTGGATTAATTCAATAATTTCTCTTTTTGTCAATAACAGAAAAATGTATTAATGAATTTCTCAGAATTCGTAAAAGTAATAACAGAATTTGCAAAATGAGTTTCCTAATGTGCAGTCATCAATAGGCTAGAACATTTGACATGTTTTTTCATGAAGCATGAGGAGAGTAGTGGCTGCTACTTTACTATCATCAGACTGTGGTCAACCCCACTAGTCATACCTGGATGTTCCGTGTCGACCTTGTAGGCAGGCCTCTCGAGGGTCATGTCCTCAGGCCGCCCCCAGTAGTTGTGGTCGGCGGTCGTGTTGCCGACCTGCACGTACAGCTCGTTGGCGGAGACGTGGGCCTTCAGCAGGTAGTCGGTGCCCCACTTGATGGCGTCGCGCACGCCGTCCAAAGCTCCGGCGCTGGAGTAACCCTGCTCGTAGCTGATGGCGCCCCACGACAACAGCGTCATTGTGTAGGCCAGTGTGAAGCCGAACTTCATGTAGTCGCCAGCTATGGAGCGCCAGAAAGTGTCGAGTCAGAGGCTGGTTTCACACTTTGGTTTAACCGCGGTGGTTCAAGGGCACAGTTGAATCTCATGCTAAATTGAGTCTGACGAAGAGCTACCGCTTTCTGCTGTGTTACTGACCACCGACTGCGACGACATCAACGGAGGTACTGTATTCATCCAACAGTTTATAATAATAAAGTAGAGGTCATCAAAATTTGGTAAATAGTTTAGAATGTTGAAAGTATCTTAGATAAAATTGTAACCTTATTTTGTTTGTGAAAGTATCAATGATAAGATTGTTCCAAATTAATTATTCAGCAAACCTGCATCTGACTGTGTCTCTGAACTTGTTTCTTGCACTCCTCCATTTTGCCAGAAATGCAACATGTATTTTACTCAGCAATCAAGTTAAAGAGAATAATGCCATTTGTCCAATGGCATTAAGATGGTACTGAAAAATTAACTTTTGGCCCTGATGTTTACTTAATGAAATTATATCTTGACTTGAATAACGCCAGTTGTATATGGCATAAAATTAGTTTTTAGAAATAACTTTGCTCTGATAATGTTAGTTATACCAAAATTGATTTCAAACCATGAACTGCACATATATATAGCATAGAGGCCTCATTTTCTTTATTTTCTTTCATTGGTTGGTAACTTTACTACTCATTTTCATATTCAATACAAGCAAAGGATGTGGACTGTGATTTAAACACAATTTTGATCTCAATATATATATTGTTAAAATTTTAAGTCATACACAAAACTTACCATTTCCAACATTTTTGTAGCACGAATCACTCTTACAAAAACTTTTACAAAACGCTTACTGTGTCAAACCTTGGACATACAAATCATAACTCTGAACATCAGCTAACGAAAACCATTTTGAAATCATTACATATCTACTCTCATTTATATGCTAAAGTTTTCTTAGGGTAAATGCCCAGCGAGCGCGCCTCCTACCTTAAAGCTGTCCACACACGTCTGCTTCATCCAGGCACCTAGCTGCGACTCACTGGTTTTTGCTGCCCGTGCCCGACACTCTTAACCATCAAAGATCCTCCTACTCAAAGATATTATACTAATTCCACCTTGCGGTTGGCAACTACTGACTTTATTTTCTGGATCTACCCTGATCAAACCTTAACATATATCTTTCAATGTAACTGTCACCTTTTGGTGAGGTATTTGTTCTTTTTTTTCACAGCTCTTCCCAAGCTCAAGTATTATTTGTTATGTTTCACTGAAGTAATCTTCATTTACTTAATCCAAAACTTTGGAGTAATTTTCTACAGGGACATGAAAAGTTTTACAAGGAAAGTCGTGCTGTTACACGAAGTAACAATTCTCATAAAACGCAACAGGAAATGCAAGGTGATAACCAAATAGTTCTACAGCAAGAACAAATGCAGAGCAGGGTGGTGAGGCGAGGGAAAGAGTGCTATGCTGACCACATGGATAAATCGTCATTCTGTGAGGGCTTATGGCAACTGCTTAGTGAATGAAGCACGTTGTTCAGCTGCACGACTAACCTGTCAGTGAAGGAGTCCTTTGGTGGAAATTGTGTTACTGTTTTGTTTGTTCTTCCCACAAAAACGAATATCAGTCGTTAGCTGCACAAAAATTTTATGAAATTCACTTCATCGGTTTTGTATCTGTGACAAAAGACGACTTCATGATCCAGTCCTTCTCTAACTTCGGCTTACCCGTGGTTTATACCTGTATCAAACTTCTGAAGATGACAGATTAATCTGTCGAAACCGGTATAGTGAATTAACAAAAATTTTGTGGAGCTGTCGAATGACTTCTATTTTGATGGAAAGAATACGCATCACAGATGCTGAACTACACCTATAAACAAAATATCGTCTTCTAATTGTGTTTGGAATCAAATCAGATGAAACTTTCGTACATGTGGTGGTTAGGTAATAAGAAAATAATCTAGAAACTATATATCAAATATAATCTATTTGATACAAATAGACAAATGAACATCCAAAATAAAGTTTCAGAGGTTATCAGATTTACTTTCCGATTGTTGTGGTATCAGAACCTAATGATGTCGTCGTTAACATCACACTTGATAGCTACAACAACAATAACACCCTTACAGAGGATGATATTGGTTTTATTTTAACTAATTAAACTGTTTCTCTGAATTAATATAGCTTATTGACTGAGAGAGCTTTATAATGGATTAAAACTCTAATTTGCAACATTCGTTTACTTGGACAAGGAAGGGAATTAGCATCAGTTAATCTAAAAATGTGCACTAGCCTGAGCCTCGGATTCCTAACTTAAACATATTGGGAAAGGTGCATTGCATTAGAAGAATTCCAATAGTGGAAAACTTTCATATGATCCTTCATGCGTGTTCTGATATATCAACAAGTAGAACGTTCTCTGCAAATGGAAAAAAGAGTTCTACTTCTAGTTTTCATCTGCAGTTTTTGTCAATAATCCTTTCATTTTTATGACCTCCTTATTAATTAAAAAACTTAGTGTGTATTTAGCCCATTAATCATGCAAATAAAAGTGACTCACCGTCAAAGTATCCACCAGTGAGATCCTCTCCGTTCTGGCCTTTGTCATCGAGGCAAGAGTCCTTCCTCCAGTACAAAGAAGGATCCATTCCTGATAATTTGCCTGTGCGCTCTGCCTGGTAGAACAGCAATGACTTCTGAATCACTTCCGCATAGTCATAGGTTCCACCTGAAAGAAGATATAACTTGTGTCCATTAAACCAATATCAAGTGGAAAGTACCTCTGCTTTATTCGGATTCTAAGTTAATTTACAAAAGTAGCACTATCATACCATGTGTAATTGATGTCATAAACTAAAACACAATATATTAAAAACAATTTGTATTCTGACACAAGGGAATTTTTCGAGTTGTTTCTCAGTTGCTAAAATATTACATCATTTTCCCCTGCACCTCTTAAATAACGAAGGTGGCAAGAAGTGGATTTAAACTACGGCATAGAATATTGCATGTACTTCAAACGTGAAACAGTATCTTGTCTGTTTATCAATACGATTTTAGGGCAAAATCATAAACAGTGAAATCTTTTGAAAATAAAGTTTCATAACACTCTGTTACTCTGAATGAAATTTGTTTGTCATTCAATGTATCTGCGTCTTTGTCGTTATGTATTCTTATTTATAATCTGTGTTTTGGATTGGATTGGATTGTTTGGGGGAGGAGACCGAACAGCGAGCTCATCGGTCTCATCGTATTAGGGAAGGACAGGGGAGGAAGTTGGCCGTGCCCTTTCAAAGGAACCATCCCAGCATTTGTCTGGAGCGATTTAGGGAAATTACGGAAAACCTAAATGGGGATGGCTGGACGCGGGATTGAACCGTCGTCCTCCCCAAATGCGAGTCCAGTATAATCTATGTTTTTCTGACATTAGAAAGTTAGAACTTAGCCCTAACAGAATAATATATTATTAATGAAGGCAGAAGGTAAATTTCAAGTTGTATCTCTTATGCTTATTTTATTCCACTCTTTTTATGTACAATTCATATAGAATAACTATACTGCATAATGCTGTGTAAATCTTTTCATTGTGCTGAGTCTATCACAATAATTAGAATTGGAAATTCGAACTGGAAAGTAGCTGATGGAATTAAGTAAACGAAACTTAGAATAACAACAATTTGGTTTGAAGATGATAAATTAGCTGTAAAGTAAGTTGAAACAGTAAGTGACTTTTTAACTTGTGTAACATTGACACAAATATTACATTATTTATATTGATTATTGTACACCTAGAATGTAACTGAACATAGAACTCTTTATACTGTATAATCAGAAGCCAAGTATTTATTCAGGAAACTCCAAGTATGTGTGAGAAATATCATGTTGCTTAGGTCTTATTTAACTTTCTTTTATGTTATTTAATGTTCACATTGGAATGGACACTTACGTGGAAGCTCTTGAGGGAAGGTGAAAGTTTTGAGAAATAAAATAGACCTTTCACATGTGTTGCAGCAGCCATAATACATTTTACAACAAAATGTGCCCTAAAATGTCACTCTTCTAAAACTAAGAATTACGGCAGTCTAATTGTTTATACTCAGCTGCCTAATGTATACGAAATAAGACCAACAAAACTACAAATTACGCCGATCAGTTAATCAAGATAATACACATCAAAAGTTACCTCCTGGACTTACCTATACTCAAAATAATACCTCCCCCCCCCCCCCATGAATCATGAACCTTGCCGTTGGTGGGGAGGCTTGCGTGCCTCAGTGATACAGATAGCCATACTATAGGTGCAACCACAACTAAGGGGCACCTGTTGAGAGACCAGATAAACATGAAGTTCCTGAAGAGGGCAGCAACCTTTACAGTAGTTGCAGGGCAACAGTCTTGATGATTGACTGATCTGGCCTTGTAACACTAACCAAAACGGCTTTGCTGTGCTGGTACTGCAAACGGCTGGAAGCAAGGGGAAACTACAGCCGTAATTTTTGCCCACGGCATGCAACTTTACTGTATGGTTAAATGATGATTTTGTCCTCTTGGGTAAAATATTCCGGAGTTAAAATAGTACCCCATTCGGATCTCCGGGCGGGGACTACTCTGTAGAACGTCGTTGGCAGGAGAAATAAAACTGGCGTTCTACGGATCAGAACGTCAGATCCCTTAATCGAGCAGGTAGGTTAGAAAATTTAAAAAAGGAAATGAGTTGCTTAAAGTTAGATATAGTGGGAATTAATAAACTTTGGTGGCAGGAGAATCAAGACTTCTGGACAGATGAGTACAGGGTTATAAGTACAAAGTCAAATAACGGTAATGCAGGACTAGGTTTATATGAATAAAAAATAGCAAAGCGAATAAGCTTTTACGAACAGCAGAGTGATCACATTATTGTAGCCCAGATAGACATGAAGCCCACACCTATCACAAGTTTATATGCCAACTAGCTCTGCAGATGAGGAAGAGATTGATGAAATGTATGATGAGATAAAAGAAATTATTCAGATAGTGATGGGAGATGAAAATTTAATAGTCATGGGTGACTGGAATTCGATGGTAGGAAAAGAAAGAGAAGAAGGTGAATATGGAATGGGGGTAAGGAACCAGAGAGGATGCCGCCTGGTGGAATTTTGCACAGAGCATAACTTAATCGTAGCTAACAATTGGTTCAAGAATCATGAAAGAAGATTGTATGCATGGAAGAGGCCCTGAGATACTGGAAGGTTTCAGATAGATTATATAATGGTAAGTCAGAGATTTGGGAACTAGGTTTTAAATTGTAAGACATTTACAGGGGCAGATGTGGACTCTGACCACAATCTATTGGTTATGAACTGTAGATTAAAACGGAAGAAACTGCAAAAAGGTGGTAATTTACGAAGATGGGACTTGGATAAACTGACAGAACCACAGGCTGCAAAGAGTTTCAGGGAGAGCATTAGGGAACGATTGACAAGAGTGGGGGGAAGAAATAAATGGGTAGCTTTGAGAGATGAAATAGTGAAGGCAGCAGATCAAGTAGGTAAAAAGACGAGAGCTAGTAGAAATTATAGGGTAACAGATGATATATTCAATTTAATTGATGAAAGGAGAAAATATAAAAATGCAGTAAATGAAGCAGGCAAAAAGAAATACAAACGTCGCAAAAATGAAATCAACACGAAGACCAAAATGGCTAAGAAGGAAAGGCTAGAGGGCAAATCTAAGGATCTAGAGGCATATATTACTAGGTTTAAGATAGACATTGATTACAGGAAAATTAAAGAGACATTTGGAGAAAAGAGAACCACTTGTATGAATATCAAGAGCTTATATGGAAACCTAGTTCTAAGCAAAGAAGGGAAAGCAGAAAGGTGGAAGGAGTATACAGGGTGTCACCTAACATTACCGCTGGATATATTTCGTAACCCACATCAAATACTGACGAATCGATTCCACAGACCGAACGTGAGGAGAGGGGCTAGTGTAATTGGTTAATACAAATCATAAAAAAATGCACGGAAGTATGTTTTTTAACACAAACCTACGTTTTTTTAATGGAACCCCGTTAGTTTTGTTAGCACATCTGAACATGTAAACAAATAAGTAATCAGTGCCGTATGTTGCATTGTAAAATGTTAATTACATCCGGAGGAATTGTAACCTAAAGTTGACGCTTGAGTACCACTACTTCGCTGTTCGATCGTGTGTATCGGAGAGCACCGAATTACGTAGGGATCCAAAGGGAACGGTGATGGACCTTAGGT
Organism: Schistocerca serialis cubense; assembly: GCF_023864345.2. Lineage (NCBI taxonomy): Eukaryota > Metazoa > Arthropoda > Insecta > Orthoptera > Acrididae > Schistocerca > Schistocerca serialis. The sequence continues at coordinate 400,918,335 of NC_064645.1, forward strand.
GCAGAAGAGACTGCAACAGCACATTACGTCCACATGCTAACAACTTTTTATTGGTCTTTTTCACTGAGGCAAATGTACATTACCATGAGGGGTGAGGAACACGTACACACGTGGTTTCCGTTTTCAATTACGGAGTGGAATAGAGTGTGTCCCGACACGTCAGGCCAATAGATGTTCAATGTGGTGGCTATCATTTGCTGCATACAATTGCAATCTCTGGCGTAGTGTATGTCGTACACGCCGCAGTACATCTGGTGTAATGTCGCCGCAGGCTGCCACAATACGTTGTTTCATATCCTCTGTGGTTGTAGGCACATCACGGTACACATTCTCCTTTAACGTAACCCACGGAAAGAAGTCCAGAGGTGTAAGATCAGGAGAATGGGCTGGCCAATTTATGCATCCTCCACGTCCTATGGAACGCCCGTCGAATATCCTGTCAAGGGTCAGCCTAGTGTTAATTGCGGAATGTGCAGGTGCATCATCATGCTGATACCACATACGTCGACGCGTTTCCAGTGGGACATTTTCGAGCAACGTTGGCAGATCATTCTGTAGAAACGCGATGTATGTTGCAGCTGTTTGGGCCCCTGCAATGAAGTGAGGACCAATGAGGTGGTCGCCAATGATTCCGCACCATACATTTACAGTCCACAGTCGCTGTCGCTCTACCTGTCTGAGCAGGCGAGGATTGTCCACGGACCAGTAATGCATGTTCCGTAGATTCACTGCCCCGTGGTTTGTGAAACTGCAACGCATTCTCTGTTAATGCCCATTGACAGAATTGTACTCGATGATTAAAGTCATCACCATGCAATTGCTGATGTAGCGACACATGAAACGGGTGAAAGCGGTGTCGATGCGGTATGCGCATGACACTACTTTGACTCAGTCCACTGACTCTCGCAATGTCCCGTGTACTCATATGTGGGTTCATGGCAACAGCAGCTAACACACCAACTGCACCCGCTTCTCCTGTGACGGGCCTGTTACGGATCCGTTTGCGTTCTACGACCATACCTGTTGCATACAGTTGGCGGTAGATGTTTTGCAATGTGCGGCACGTTGGATGCTCTCTGTCCGGGTACCGTTCTGCATACACCCTGCAGGCTTCAGCTGCATTTCGTCGACACTCGCCATAGATGAGTATCATCTCCGCCTTTTCAGAGTTCGAATACACCATGGTCACAGTTCCTACAACACTACACTATCACAGACGTCTGGTAACACGGTGTACTACAGTTGGTCTGCGTGCGGAGACGAATGCAGAATAACAATAGCAGCAAGCGCTACATGCGGACACTGCGACAGCTAGACCAAACCACAACACTGCACTACAGCCACACTCGTAAACACGGTCGTCATCGTAAACATGTCGCTGCAGATGCTGCTCGCCGACCGTGGCCCGTGTTTGTTAGAACACGCAACTGAACGTCGGAGGTTTCAAGCGTCAACTTTAGGTTACAATATCTCCGGATGTAATTAACGTTTTACAATGCAACAAACGGCACTGATTACGTATTTCTTTATATGTTCAGATGTGCTAACAAAACTAACGTGGTTCCATTTAAAAACACGTAGGTTTGTGTTAAAAAACATACTTCTGTGCATTTTTGTGTGGTTTGTATTAAACGATTACACTAGCCCCTCTCCTCACGTTCGGTCTGTGGAATCGGTTAGTCAGTATTTGATGTGGTTTACGAAATATATGCAGCGGTAACGGTAGGTGACTCACCCTGTATAGAGGATCTATACAAGGGCAATGTACTTTAGGACAATCTTATGGCAATGGAAGAGGATGTAGATGAAGATGAAATAGGAGATATAAAATTGTGTGAAGAGTTTGACAGAGCACTGAGAGACCTAAGTCGAACAAGGCACCCGGAGACGACAACGTTCCATTAGAACTACTGGCAGCCTTGGGAGAGTCAGCCCTGACAAAACTCTACCATCTGGTGAGCAAGATGAATGACGCAGGCAAAATGCCCTAAGACATCAAGAAGAATATAATAATTCCAATCCCAAAGGAAGCAGGTGTTGACACATGTGCAAATTATAGAACTATCAGTTTAATAAGTCACGGCTGTAAAATACTAACACGAATTCTTTGCAGACGAATGGAAAAACTGGTAGAAGCCGATCTTGGGGAAGATCAGTTTAGATTCTGTAGAAATGTAGGAACACGTGAGGCAATTCTGACCCTGAAAATTATCTTAGAAGATAGATTAAGGAAGTCAAACATATGTTTTTAGCATTTGTGGACTTAGAGAACGCTTTTGACAATGTTGACTAGAATACTGTCTTTCAAATTCTGAAAGTGATAGGGGTAAAATACAGGGAGCGAAAGGCTATTTACAATTTGTACAAAACCAGATGGCAGTTATAAGAGTCGAGGGGCACGAAAGGGAAGCAGGGGTTGGGAAGGGAGTGGGATAGGGTTGTAGCCTATTCTCGATGTTATTCAATCTGTATACTGAACAAGCACTAAAGAAAACAAAAGAAAAATTCGGAGTAGGTATTAAAATCCACGGAGAAGAAATAAAAACTTTGACGTTCGCCGATGACATTGTAATTCTGTCAGAGACAGCACAGGACTTGGAAGAGCAGTTGATCGGAATGGACAGTGTCTTGAAAGGAGGATATAAGATGAACATCACCAAAAGCAAAACGAGGATAATGTGATGTAGAATTAAATTGGGTGATGCTGAGAGAATTAGATTAGGTAAGGAAACACTTACAGTACTAAATGAGTTTTGCTATTTGAGGGGCAAAATAACTGATGATGATCGAAGTAGAAAGGATATAAAATGTAGACTGGCAATGGCAAGGAAAGCGTTTCTGAAGAAGAGAAATTTGTTAACATCGAGTATAGAGTCAAGTGTCAGGAAGTCGTTTCTGAAAGTATTTGTATGGAGTGTAGCCACGTATGGAAGTGTAACAGAGACGGTAAATAGTTTAGACAAGAACAGAATTGACGCTTTCGAAATGTGGTGCTACAGGAGAATATTGAAGATTAGATGGGTATATCATATAACTAATGAGGAGGTATTGAATAGAACTGGAAAGAAGAGAAATTTGTAGCACAACTTGACTAGAAGAAGGAATCGATTGGTAGTACGTGTTCTGAGGCATCAAGGGACATCCAATTTAGTATTTGAGGGCAGTACGGAGGATAAAAATCGTAGAGGGAGCCCTAGAAATGAATACACTAAGCAGATTCAGGATTATATATGTTGCAGTAGGTACTGGGAGGTGAATAAGCTTGCACAGGATAGAGTAGCATGGAAAGCTGCGTCAAACCAGTCTCTGGACGGAAGACCACAACAACAACAACCTGGGTACTAGACGTTTCAATACACTACTTACAAGAAGAACACGTATCTTATTAAAGAAATTAGAGAATTTCATACAAAGTTAGCTTAAAAATGAATTTCTCAGTATTCAGGAATGCATTAATTGCACAAAATAGGACGTTACATATCGAGTCGTTCTTTGAACATTTGTAGTTTCTCTTATCTTTTCCAAAATTGTATTAATATCTAGGTTGTATTGCTGCCTTTACTAACGTACATTTAGGTTTTTTTCAACCTAGGATGACACCGACAGCGTGTACAATGCTCAGAGGTGGATGAATGTATTGAGAACTGAGTCAGCTAAGCTGTGCCTACAATACTCCGTCTTTGGCAACCAATCATGTGGTGGAAACAGTCGCAAACACCAAAGTGGACACATCACAAATTATTGTGTATTGCTTACAAGATACCGTCACCAGCGTCGTCGCACCAGGTGATAGTTCATTATTAAATGTTTGTGGTTCATAAACTATAGCTCACATACCCTGCTTATTCAAGTGATCCAGGAATATTGCTACTGACCATTGTTTTTTTTTATCTCAGAATACTCATTTTGGGATCTTCTATCGCCTGTTTCACTTTGGTCCTAAAAGTTTGGGCACTATGTAACATTTTTATGTGTTCTTTAGTGCTCTCAATTAATGTCCAACCCTAGATAGCGAATGGACAACCATCCCATCACCTGTACACACCTCAGGTAAAGGAAAACCTTCATGCAATTGGCAACTGCAGAATGTCGGTCTGGGGACTGATGAATTCGGCGCTGTAAAAAGATGCCCTTTGAATATTCATTATTGTCACCCAACAATAAATGAGCAGATGGATTGCATTTACCGTTCGCCAACCTATCTACATCTACGGCTTACGGTGTGTGGAGTAGGGTATGTCTGGTGCCATTATCATATTCTCCTTTCTTTGTTGCAGTTACGAAAGGTACTTGAGAGCCAAGACCGTCGATAAGTCGGCGTACGACCTCCAGTTTCTTTCATTTAGTCGTCGCGATTATTTCGCGAGGTGCCTGAACCAAAACATTGTGCCACCTGCTTAATAGACTGCTGGTCCCAGTTTTGAATGTAATACAGCAGCGGATCTGCTTAACATCGATTTGATAATACTTGGTACCTTTCGGAGATAAGAGGCACTAAATACACACAGGTCACGCAATTCCCGTATATTAAAGGCCGGTGGTTTGTGGGTAAGGAACTGGCGTCTCACATGTACTCCATTGGGTTCAGCTGAGGCGAATTTGGTGGAAAGACTTCAACGTGACTTTAAATGCGAACATTTTAGGTTAGGCTTTACCGTGACTGTTATTGACATTAAATGAAACAACAAGCTTATTGTTACCAGTCACCGTTTTATTTATTTCCACGACGCGTTTCAAAGGTTTAAACCTCAATCATCGGGTGGATTTACATTAGATGGTATAGCATTTGTGTGTGTGTGTGTGGTGTTACGAATTTTTGGAGGAACTTGTGGCACTGCCTAGTGGAGGAACAAGACACTATTTCAGAACATGGTTTTGGAGTTCTTCTGACAAAAAATTAAACTGATATCTAATGGTAAACATAAAATAAGTAAAATAGAATACCTCCAGTGGTCACAGGTTCCTTTCGCTGTCGTAACACATCACATGTATACTGTAACATTTGTAAACGAATATGGCGTCTGGAGTCCGCTGGGTGCAAGGTTTGTATAACAGAATCGTAAATAAAAAAGCCGTGACAGAAATGGGAGACTAGACCGTGCATGAAGGCTGTACATAAATTGAAAGTAATACAGTCACATATAGATCCGGATCTGTAACGTAGCAGATGATGTATCTAATGACAGACTCTCACTCCATAAAGCAGACTGGGACAGACTGTGTGATATCATGTGAGATTATCATCTGCAAAACGTAACAGGAAGCGTGACTTATCAAATCCATGCACTGACTGAACTGTTACTGACGGTACAAAAATCAGCAATAACACACAGAAACAATAAACCAAAAGGAGCACTGAAAGACCCATGGTCACAAGAGCCCACATATCTATGAAAACAAACAAAGCAACCTGGAGAATACTGCCGATGAGAAAACAACGCCAGACGAAGACAAGAAGGACTACAAACATCTAAAGTGTCGAAAAACAGACAGAAAACGTTTCAGACAAAGAAACAACCTTGGGACCACTTTACAGAAACACCATTACAAGTGCATGTTTGGGGATTATCTTATAATTTTTGAAAGGAAAAAGCAACCCCCCCCCCCCCCCCCCCCCCGCTGGTTTTGTCAACGCTGAGAGAAGATGATGGTACGAACAAGCATGGGTGGAGAGGCCCAGCAGAATATTTACTGCGAAACCTCATATAACGCATGCACATCAACATAAGAATAAAACTAGAACTGGCTACAGAACTGAAACCGTCACTTGTTCTCTTGAGCGAGAGGATGTCGCGAGAGCGATAACAAGGAGAAGAAAAACCGCTGAAACAGGAAAGTGCCAGGGCTATGATAAAACACATGAAGTACTGAAGAACTCAATGTAAACTAACGATTATCCGAAGCAAAGCCCTTTTGCCATCTTCTTAAAGCAGCACTGATCAGAAACACATCGGTGAAAATTGAAAAGAGAAACATAGCCCGAGAACATACGACATGATTCCTGGGAATTACAAATAACTACTCTCCTTCAAGATCCATGTACAGAAGAGACAAGGCCGAAGAACTGCTACAAAAGCTAACAAAAATAAACATCATACATTATCCACTAACACACATGAGAACATACCGCCGGCCGGTGTGGCCGTGCGGTTAAAGGCGCTTCAGTCTGGAACCGCGTGACCGCTACGGTCGCAGGTTCGAATCCTGCCTCGGGCATGGATGTGTGTGATGTCCTTAGGTTAGTTAGGTTTAATTAGTTCTAAGTTCTAGGCGACTGATGACCTCAGAAGTTAAGTCGCATAGTGCTCAGAGCCATTTGAACCATTTTTGAGAACATACCAAAGTGCGATCTTTGAATCCGCTTTACTCTTTGCGTCAAGCGCATAAATACATATACTCCGCCTGACGACAATAAGAGCTGTGCGGCGAAGGCAGAAGGGTATTCTCCTACAGTTAGCAGGCTTCTTTAGAGCTATGTCTCTGGGAGACCACCCACATGCTGCTAAGACTGTTGCGAGAACGTTACAGATGTTTTTCTGGGAAGCCCGTACATATTCTCCTCTCAGTTCTGATCTTTTCGTTCCGTATTTTTGGATCTCTGAAGAAAGACATTCGTCGCCTTTGATTTGGTTCGGACGAAGAGATGCAGTCGTGGGTAGAATCACGGTTCCTTAGGCAACCGCAGACATTTTTCCATGAACACATTGATCTTATTGTATCATTGTGAGACAAATGTAGGCTATTAACGGCTATGGCGATTACTTTTGAAATAATGAACAATTTAATTACTTTTTTCATCTGTCTCGTATTCATTTGACTGCCACTTATAGAATAATATCAGAGATAGAAATATGTACAACACAGCTGCATAAAAGCTTGCAAATAAAGAATATACTAGCCATAATTGCATAACACAATTTCGAAATCTGTCTGCCTAAAAAGCACCATTAAGTATTGACAGCAATAACTACGATAATAATCGTCTTTAAACTGTACTTCGTACTAGTATCTAAGCAGTGTTGACTATTGTTGCCTAATCAACACTCATAAACGTAATTAATTTAGGAAATTAGTCAAATTATGTACAAAACTCGTACTGTCAATCGAAAGGAAATGTTCTGACGTAAATTGAATACGTTTCCATCAAATCATTGACAGTGACGAGCATTTATCATTATCTGTCTTCCTCCTTTCCATAATTACTAACAATTTCCCTTAATACCTTCAATTTCCGTCAACTAATTTGCAGTTTCTATTTTGTTTCCTTTATTTTCTTTTCCATACACTATTATTACTTTTTTGCCGAAAGGATATATTTCTTCGTAATGTGGAACTGTGAATGTTAGAATGTTATTACAGGTAAAACATTATAAAATGTACGTTCTGTTTTAAAGCTAGGTAACAGGCCTTTAAATCTGCACTAAATGAAATGAAAAATGATGTCTGTAACGAAATGGTGGAACGATTGGCAACTTGCTTTAAGTGTTCAGAAATGTATAACACCACTCAAGAATGAGGCCTCAGGACTATTACGACTGACCTAGTGTTGCCTAAAAGGGAGTATGAGCAGCCGTCTATGATTGTGGGACATTTGATCTGTACGTCGTACATCTCTCTAGCCGTTACTGCCAGTGGGTGGTGAATCCTAATTTGCCGCCCTTCTTTATTCCTGCAGCTCCTTATTTGGCCCCACGAGGCTGAGCGGACTCTGTTCCAGACCTCCCTTCCTCAGGAAAATTCCGAAGCGGTACTGGAATCGAACCCAGCACCATCAACGCTAAAGGCAGCGACGCTAAACATTCGGCTACAGAGATGGTCTTCAGGAATGTGAAAGTGTACGTTTCACGAAAAGTATACTTAGTGTCCTAAAATGGCAGATAGTTTTCATGTGAAAACTTTTGAAGCTTTTGGAATAAAACAAGGCACTACTGTAACAGACGTCCTGGTGCGTAGAGGATCAAAGCACGAGTGAGAATTTCGGTCCTTTTGAACTTCGTACGAGTGATCGATCGTCACACTATTTAGTAGATCGTCCACTTCACTTTTCACTTATTGTTGTGCGTAATCTGGCGAAACAAAGCCTGATTCCATTGTTTGAGGTAACTGCGTAACACTCGGTCGTCGTGGAGTTGCTAAAGTATAGGTTATCCTCGTCGAAGATCGCAAATCATTGTCCGTTAGCTGCGAAATAACCGACGGCAGAAGGTTGTGTTGGCCTGGTCGTAAGAGCTGGGCCTCCAAATCTTCGTAAAGAATGTTCGCTGATGTAGCCATGGCGTCGGACGTGAAACCTGATGATTCTATACGACCGGCATGAAAGTCGCGAAAGACGTAGAACCTTTTTGTCCGGGGTCACCAATATGGGATTCTGGATACGGATAGTAATATACGTAATAAACAGTTCCCAAGTTTCCAATATACACATATATTTTGCCATAAAGGCTGATATACATGAACACTGCATGAAGTACAAAGACAGATTGAACTGAACATGGTGGCTCGTCAGAGCAGTTAATATTCCAAAGATTGTAATTTGTGTGGTCAATGTGACCTATCAACGCCAAATATCTTTATGCTTGCTACGGAAGATGGCCACACAAACAAACTTGTTAATAATGATGATGATGATGAGGATAATAATAATAAACACATTATGTTCAGGCGCAACAGATTCACCTTCTGGACAGAGACCAGTCGTATCAGTGTCTTATCAAAACAGCTAACCATCAATGTACTTGTGTGATTTAGGCATAATCATTTACAGTGATTAAGAAACATGTGATTTTTGAATTTATGTTGCTGACAGGCACAGTAATTTCCTCCTTCCCCTATCCACCTTCCTCCAGGAGTATTTAGTTTCAGTTGTACTTTGGAAGGAAAAAAATAGGTTCATATTCTATCCAAATTCACAAGCATAGAAAACTATATGAACATAAATATAAAATTCCTTCATGTTTTCGCAAATCTGAATGTATAAAGCACAAGAAAATTTTATTTATAAATCTTGACAAATACTGTGAGTGTGAGCATGCAGATGTTTTCTCGTAAGTATGTATCTGTTGAAAAATAAGAAGAAATATTCTTGATAAGGCTCTTGACAATTTTTAGTGGGGACTAATGTTGAGGAAATAGTGTGATTTCTAGTTGTAAAAGTGACAAAAAATGCTACAATTCGAAGAGCAAAAATTTATTGTAGAATGCATGAATGAATCATTCAGTCACAAACATTCCAAAAGAAAACACTTAAGCATTGAAATATGTCATGAACCACCTCACTGAATACATTGATTAACTTCAGTCTCTCCATCAGAACACTTCTACATCTTTATTCTCCAACTGTACATATTTATTTATCGTCATAGCTACCATGGTGACGAATACATATCTCCCAACGAGAGACCAGTTTGTTGATGCCGTCTTTGTAAAATGTCTGACTTCTTTGATGGAGCAAGAACTCCACCTCTGCTTGCACAGCTTCATCACCGTAAAAGTGAAGTCCTGTAAGATGTTCTTTAAGTTTTAGAAACAAACGAAAAGCGTATCGGACAAAGTCGGGACTGTATGGAGGATGATCGGTAGCACCGAATTCAAAACGTTGATTGTTTCAGGCGTCGCGGCGCTCGTACGTGTTCTGGCATTGTTATGTTGAAGGGGAAGTTGTTCCACGTGTTGATGAACGCTTCAAATTCGAAACTCGATTACAGCACGCTGTTTCTCACACACCGACAGTGTTACGTTACACATCACCGTGTTACAGTTCGGAGACCTCTAGCGGCGGAGGGCTGCAAATATGTCTACGTGAAGAATAAAGATGCAGAATGATAATAACGTTTGTTTAACTTAAAAACCTTTAAGAGATTTTATATAAAAATTTCGGACGCGTTACTGTTCAGCAGGCACTCATATAAGGGAAACAAAAAATATTTTTCAATTCAATAAACTTTGCCAACAGCCGTACACTTTAAGATATTTTATTTTATTTCGAACGCAAAGAGTTTCGGCAATTCATTCTGCAATCTTCAGGCCCCATAAGCTTTTTTTGAATCAAGGAGCTTATCGTTATCTGATTCATACGAAAGCGTGAGTTGCTGTCACGCTTTCGTATGAATCAGCTGCTCAACCATTGGGATTCGCGATATACAGTTTTATGGTGCTATACGATAAGCTTGTTGATTCGAAAAAAGTGTATGGGATCTGAAGATGGCAAAATGAATTGCCGAAACTGGCTGCGTTCAAAATTAAATAAAATATCTTAAAGTGTACGGCTGTTGGTAAAGTTTATTGAATTGAAAAGTATGTACCAGACGATGTCCCCTGGTCATAAAGGACCAACAGATGACAAAAAACTTTTGGTCACGTGTTTGCTCGACCAACGGCAGAGCTTCACTGATGTGCCTAAAAACATAAACTAGCACAGTCTTGAAGACATGCTCAACATATTCCCTGACACCTACTTAGAAAGTTTCAAGAATCAGCTTTAAGTGAGATATGTAGGACTATACTACAACCCGTAATAATTGCTCCCATACGGATCGGGAAGACAAGATTTACTACTGCACGTAAAGAAGCTTTTAACTCATTATTCTGTTCAAGCTTCGATACACCCTCCGTAGCTGAGTGGGATAGTGTCGCCTTGCGCGTCGAGCGAGCAGGTTGTAGTGAACTTCCGCGTGTGCCGCAGCGCCGCTTGTATCGAAGTTACTCAGTCTTGTTGGTGTATCGGACGGAGTCACATCGTAATTGCGTAGAAGAGTTTGTTGTCGTTTTTCTCTAGGCGGCGGTGTTTTCTGCCCGCGCCGTGGTGTCTGTCGAGTCTCCTAAGGCTATTCCTCGTTGAGCTACTGTTCGTTTCGGTTTTGACAAGAGTACGCGTCGTGTTCACCCCGGCTCTTTAGAAATTCACAACTGGTTGGCTGATGTTATCCGCGTTACACCTGATCAGGTGATTCTGATTTGTATGCATTGTTTGTGAAGTCTTATGATCCCTTTCAAGTAGAACGGCTTCTCTCTCGGGTTGGTTCTAAAGTTTAGTTTACACATCGAGATGGTTCCGTTAGTCAAGTCCTCCTTGAAAATGCGGCACTCGACCATACCCCGGTTAGAGTTTATAACCTTCCTCCTGAAGTGGACGATTCATTTCTTAAAACAGCGGTGCTTCCGTTTGGAGTAATGCGGCATATCCGGTGGGAACGCTGGTCAGCACAATATCGCTTCCAGCGTTTTAATGGTATCCGGATTGTCGACATGTGCGTTAAAAAGATTATTCCTTCCCACTTAACTGTTTGTGTATACCGGATCCATGTTACCTATGCAGGGCAAGAAGGAACATGTTTTCTCTGTAACGAAAGCGGTCATGTCAGATCCGATTGTCCGCACCGTACTACTGTTCTGACGTCGTCTTATCGAAAACGTCTTCCTTTAACATTAGCAGATATGGTGTCTTCGCAGTCTACTGACTGTCAATCTCCAGCCTTAAGAGATGATGGAGTAATATTATCCCCTAATCCTCGCGAATTTACACCGTTATCGGTGGGTACCGGTGCGGCTTCTAACCACGAGGGGACGACGGCTCCTGCAGCTCAAGTCAAACGCTCGCGGACTGAGGACGGTACATATTTCGAGGACGCCCCACTCCAGTCTCGTTCTTCTGACACGGCGTTAACAGAGGGTGCACCTTCTGGCGGTAATGCGTTGTCTACTGACGTTAATTGTGATTCCAGCATTACCAGAGAGGATGTAGCTGCTTCTGTTGATGTTGAAATGTGCGTTCAATCTGCGTCCCCCACTTCACCCGTCGACGTGACGGTTCCTGTGGGTTCCGTTGTTCCCGCAGAGACGTCGCCTGCTGGCCAGCCTTTACAGTGTTCCAGTGCAGTACCACCCCTCCTCCACGCTGAGACGGTCGAGCAACAGGATTCTACGGGTTCTCTTCCTGCTGTTCAGGAGATGCCACCCGACACCGGTACTGCATTACCTGTCTCTTCTGTACCTGATGTTGCTGTTGGTCGTTCTGAGTTGTGCTCCCCGATTTCCGATGAGTGCAGTGGGGATGGCTCCTTTATCAAATCGGAGTTTGACGTGCCTCCAACCCTTCCACATCAAGAGTGTATGTTTTCAAGGAGTGATGTGAAACAGCGTTTTCAACCTGCACGTGCAGCGGCGCGTCGTAAAAATAAAAAGGAAGATTCATCAGCTTCCGGTGGGGAGGATTAGAATTATACCTTCTTTCCACCGCCTCCGGACGTTGGGGAGAGAAGGGTATGATGAGTGCATTTTCCTTAGTGTTCTTTCATTGACCTTACATGTCCTGACGGATGCTGGCATATACATTTCTAATCCTCAATGTTAATAGGATATGTTTCTTGCTGCGTTACGCCAGTTTATTTACGATTCCCAAGCTGATATCGTGTGTTTACAAGAGGTTTTATTTGATGTGTTTTGTGTTCCTGGATACTCTATGTTTTCCTATGTCGCGCCTGAAAATTCTACCGGTATAGCTTTGCTTTATCGAGATGGAATCCCTCTGACGGACTTCGAAACGCTAGATGATGGTCGCGGTATAGTCTGTAGCTTTTATGACCTCACCTTAATTTTTCTTTACGCTCCGTCTGGATCCGGTCGTTCATCCGACTGCGAGCGGTTTTATAAGGAAGAAGTGGTTTATTTACTCCGACGGAACTCGCGAAAGATTTTGCTGGGGTGCGATTTTAACTGAGTCTTACGTCGTGTAGATCAGACCCCCAGTTATACATATTGTCGTGAACTTAATGATTTGGTGACTGTTGTGGGTTGGCAGAAGAGCCAACTCCCTATAAATAGAGGAAGCCGAAAGGCACGCGTTTTAGCTCACGCAGGCTGGCGTGAGGTCTGGAACAGGACAAGGAAATTAGAATTTAGAAAAACGGACGTAGCTGGTGGAATACTTAACTTTAATCCATTAATGGTGAACGTCGGTCTGACGGTACATGAATCACAAGATCAATTCCAAATGATAATGGCGCCTTGCTAGGTCGTAGCAAATGACGTAGCTGAAGGCTATGCTAACTATCGTCTCGGCAAATGAGAGCGTATTTTGTCAGTGAACCATCGCTAGCAAAGTCGGCTGTACAACTGGGGCGAGTGCAAGGAAGTCTCTCTAGACCTGCCGTGAGGCGGCGCTCGGTCTGCAATCACTGATAGTGGCTACACGCGGGTCCGACGTATACTAACGGACCGCGGCCTATTTAAAGGCTACCACCTAGCAAGTGTGGTGTCTGACGGTGACGCCACAGTGACGTCTTTGCATCTCCAAGATGCTTGGGTTTGCAGATATCCTGCATTGGTGCGGTTTACGTTTTTTACAGCTACTTCAAGTAGCCGATTTGACCGCTTTTATTTATCTGCCCCCATCTGTAATCAGCTTCTATCGATTGATGAAATTCCTGCCAGTTTCACTATTCATTGTACTGTTTCAATGACTTTTAGCCACGTCCCGCAGTGGGTCCATCTTTCGCGCCATGAAAGCGAAACACTCTACATCTCACGGACCCCTCTCTGGAAGGCACCATCGCAGACATATGGCGGCGGACAATCCAGTCCCAGGCGTGTAATCCCTCAATTCTAGAAGGGTGGGTTACCTTTGCTAAACCTCGGATTCGAAATCCACTCAAGCATTTTAGTGCTGAAAAAGCGGCTGAAATAAGGCCAACTAGGGAATTTTATTATGCTGACCTTCGGAATCTTTACGATAATGCTCGTGATGCCCCCTTGAGAGTCGTAGACGTCCACCGTGTGAAGGCAAAACTTCTACAACTCAAACGTAGGCTAATGGATGGTGTCCGCTTGCGTTCCCAGCCTCGTTCAATCGTACAAGATGTGTTGGCCTCTCTCCGTCATCTTCTTTGTCGTCACAAACGATCTTAAAGGACGTGTCTCACTACCATTCGTTCTCTAGATGGGCGTGAGTGGTCCTCCCAACACGATAGCATGCGTGAACTTTACCTGTACTTTTCCGAACTTTATACTGAAGTGGATTCAGACGGTCCACCGTCTGTTGATTTTACCTCCCTCCTTAATAGTGTTGTTACGCCAGCTCTCCAGGACGAGTTTTTCTCTGTATTCCATCGCGATGATATACTTGATATCGTGGCTCGTTCGCCCTAGCACAAATCGCCTGGCTTCAATGACCTTCCCAAAGAATTTTATACTCGATTTTGGCCCCTGATAGGAGATACGATAACTTCTATGCCGAATAAAGTATTCCACGGAGGCCTTCTCCCGCCCTGCTTTAAGGTTGCTAAAATTGTTCTGATCCCCGAAAAGCCGGGACGTCTGCGTGTGGATCAGGTCCGCCAGATAACCCTCTTCAACTATGATTATAAAATAGTGGCGCGAGAGGCCAATAGCCGACTATCGCTATTGTTGGCTACCATCATCGCGAGCAAACAAAGTTGTCGTCCGTGACGTACTCTCCTGACTCCCGTTGCTGAATGTTGTGATTTAATTTCGATTGCTTCCACCAGTCCCGTGCCAAGCGCTTTGCTTTTCATTGATTTTCACGAAGCGTTCGACCTCGTTAATCATGGATTCCTTATGCGAGCATTGACGACTGTTGGTTTTAACGATGCTGCGCGACGGCTGTTTAGCTCTCTAATTACTGGTATTCTGGCGTCTATTGACGTAAATGGCCGTCTTAATTGCCCCATCGCGGTGTGTCAGGGCATCCTTCAAGGGAGTCCATTATCTATGTCGCTCTACGTGCTGTTTCTGGAACGCTTATTGTCATCTATAGCTGCTCGTTTGGGAGGCTGGTCGCTGTTGGGAGAAACGTTTACCGTTCGTGCATATGCTGATGATGTTATGGTTCTTCTCCGTACCCATGATGATATACCACTGCTGAAGGAAGTTTTGGATGCCTTTTGTCGTCTTACGGGAGCGCGGTTTATGACCAGAAATGCCGCTTACTCAGTTTGCGACGATTTGACGCTGTTGAAATTCCATGGGCTTTGAAGGTCACCCGTTATCGATCGTTACTTGTTATAATTGACAGTGGTCCGCTAAAGATGGCTATGATAAACTGGAAGTATGTGTTAAGTAAGGCTTATATTGTTGCACAAATCTTTCAACTTCCTGCGAAGGTGTACCGCAAGTTGCAAAGTTTAACTGGCAGGTTTATCTGGCGCAACTCTATATTTCGCGTGCGTTACGAGGTAGTGGAGTGCCCCCGTCTGCTGGGAGATTTGGGCCTCCCTGACATTCGAGTTCAGGCTTCTGCCTTATTCATCCGTCGCACCGTTTTAACATGTATACGAGCCCCCCCCCCCCCCCCCACTCACTTACAGCTCGTCTTCATGACTGTATCCAGTCGGCGAGTTTAACACCCCCAGTAGATACTGATAGGGTTAGTTACAAACTAAGGCGCTTTAAGGAATTTTTCCTTGAAGTCCGTTATTTAGGAGTAAATTCCTTTCCCAGGCGAATTTCCCTCTAAAAATGTTGTTATGCCGTTGGTCAATTCCTCATAGCATACCCTCTGTGGAAGCCCTGTTGCCAGAAACGAATTGGAGGATTGTTTGGTCTAACCTTAGCCTCCCGATTTTCCGGATGGAAGTGGCGTCCTCGTGGTACCAAGTTGTTCACGATATTGTACCTACCAACGTGCGACTTTTTCGTATTGGCCTCTGTGTAACGGATCGCTGCAATCCTTGCCATGAAACTGACACATTATATCACCGGTTGATCTCCTGCGGTCATAGCTACTGGAGATGGTTTCGCCGACAACCGGCTTTTCTTCTCAGGACGTCGGAGGTGGCTATCTTGCGGGGATATCCTCGTGCGTCCTGATGCAACCTTCTTTCCCCGATCGAAGAACAATGCCATGTTGTGGCTTGTTGGACATTATGTCCACTACGTGGTGGTGAGTGGATATGACGCCAGATCCGAGTGGCTTTTCCCAGTATATGGCCACAGCCCGTTGGACGTGGCTCAGGATGCCACGTTATCGAGAGCTTTTTTCTAATATGCTGTACCTTGTTTTTCATCGACAAGGAGTCGGATGAGTTGCAATCCCACCCCTCTTTTTTGTGGACACTCTTGTTTGGATTTAAATGCTACATAATATAGAAATGATGGGGGAAAAAAGGTGTATGCACGTTAAAATTAAAGGCGTTTTCCTGGTTTACCCCTTTTGTTTTTGTCGAAATGGCTTCATTTGTTTTATTTTTAATTGATTGCCTTAAATAAGTGCTTTGGAGGGGAAAAAAAGAAAAAGGCAGTGGATAATGTTTTGGGTTGGCGTGCGGGAGGCCGAGGGTTCGATCCTGGGTTGAGGCAGATGGTTTTCATTTGGCTGGGTCGGAGATTTTCTCGAAAAAAAGAAAAAAGTGGGCAGCACTGCTGAGTGCCATGTGGGGGATCCGGGTCCAGTTCTCGGTACTGCGAGGAATTTGTCCTTGTTGGGCGACTGATACGGGGTGCACTCAACCTCGTGAGGCCAACTGACGAGCTACTCGTTCGATTTGTGGCGGCTCCAAAGTCAAAAACAAGACTAAGACCGGGAGAGCGTTGTGGTGACCACATGCCCATACCAATGACGCCGGTAGCAAAGGATGACACGACGGTCGGTCGGGGCCGATTGATCCGTCTAGCAGCTGGACTTCACCTTTCCACCATCCACACGTGAATGGCGTAAGTGGTACGAGGTGAAGCATCCGCAGCCTCTGCAGAGTACAGGTGTAGATGTAGAGTAAAGGTGCCAAGCATCTGGAAGTCTACAAACGTCTTTAATATATATTAGCGAAGAACCTTCTCTGAAGATTAATTGTTGTAGCAGTAACTTACAGATATTTTAAGGGGACCACACCCTGACCACACTTGACCAGAAGAAGGGATCGGTTGGTAGGACATGTTCTGAGGCATCAAGGGATCACCAGTTTAGTATTGGAGGGCAGCGTGGAGGGTAAAAATCGTAGAGGGAGACCAAGAGATGAATACACTAAGCAGATTCAGAAGGATGTAGGTTGCAGTAGGTACTGGGAGATGAAAAAGCTTCCACAGGATAGAGTAGCATGGAGAGCTGCATCAAACCAGTCTCAGGACTGAAGACCACAACGACAACAAGAACACCCTGGCTATGTAACCCATGTTAATGTAGGCAAGTATTTGACCCATTTCTGAAAAAACTATTTGATGCAGGACTTTAATATCTTTACTCTATGTTACATGATGCTAATAGAGTCAACTGTACTAAAATCTATTTCATCCATTTTATAGTTTTTAAGAAATAGTTTTCTAAATTTATTAACAAAAAATATTAAGCTTTTTCTGCAGAAAATATTTTTTTGTGAACTATCTAATGGGGGAATATTAATGAATGTGGTACCGGAGGTGGCTTTTTATGTTATGCAGAATCTCTGAAAATTTCATTCATTTATCTTTCATAGTTTTTGATACGTACTGAAAATTTTAGTTTTCGGGAAATTTGCTATAAAGAAGAAACGTTTGAAATTTGTTACTTACAGATAATTAAAATTGTCCTGCTGCATATGATGGCCCTTCTTTGGCGTCTAGCAAGTCTTCCAGATTCTTTTCCACCTTTCTGAAAGTTTGTCTTGCTTTCTTTTCCAAGTTAGGTGCAGATCTGTTTGCATCGGATATCCTCATTCTATCACAAAGTTGCAGCGCAGTGATCATATTTTTACCAGGATTAGTTCCCAGCTTTTTCGGTACCCAACACTTTCCCGTATTACGACAATTGAATGTAGTAACAGCATCATGAACTCCTAGTTTCATTGTATGCATGCCTACAAATACAGTTTTAGGAAGGCAGTTCCAAATTATACTGCTGAAACATTCATTTGGGTTCTGTGTCTGCCCATGCAGACATTTCCTTAGAAAGTCAGGATGAGCCAGGTCTCTGAAAATAGGTTTAACTGTTGTAATAACAGCAGCAGGAAGAGAATGCTGGTGAGAATAAGATTCTCCAGTTGTCTGAGCCCTATTGTATTTGCACCACGAATTTTCTCCTGATCTACACAATCCATGACATGGCTTATCAACAGTAGAGGACGTTAGATATAGGAGCTTCTCTATAAATGGCTGTGAAAGAGGTGAGTACATTTGTAAACAGGCACTACAAACGTAAGTATAACAACTACTCGCAATCACGCTTGAACAAAACTAACCGCGTGTTTGAAAGCGTGTTGTTTACAAACAGCAGAAACAAAATAATACTGACCATTAAATTCCAAGGATAGCCAACTCACTCAGGAGTAAAAAAAATCCCTAATGCGCAATGTAGGGGATATAAAGATCAAAAATATATGCAGAAAAGTGGGTGACAGAAAAGTGGGAGTGGCACATAAACACACGTGGTAGGAAAATGCTCTTTAAATGCTCGAAAAAAATGGTTTCAGCAAAATCTTTTTGAGAGTACTGAAATAAATCCTTAATCCATCGAAATAAGATGAAAACCGAAAATCGGTTTGTTCGACCTGAACCACTGTGTGGTCCCCTTAAGGTGAGTCTACAGAGGTTCGTGTTTTTACCACACTTCACAGTTGACAGCCTACCTCCCCCACTTACCGAGACAGGCAACAGCCGCGCTCAGCAGCAGCAGGAGGATCGAACGCAGCGACGCCATGACGGATGCACACGGCACTCTGCGGCGCCCCGCACGCCATTTATAGCTGCAGGTAGCCGTGTGTCGCGGGTCTGCCGCGCAGCCCCTGCCACCTGCGATAACAGCCGACGTCTGCGGCGGGCCGCGCGACACGCCTTTGTGCTCGAGCCGCGACAACAAGACCAATGGCGGCGGTCGCGCGCGTCACGCGACCGACTGTGCCTGATCAAAGCCCGCACGGCATACTGGCCGAGACAATGGACCGTGTGGCGAAGCTAATGAGCCAAAGAGAAGGTGACCTTCACATACTGAGCAACAGTTACCACTTTATACGCTTTGTCAATAAGGAGATATGAAAACAATTACCGATACTTCTAGTTCACGAACAGATCATTCTTGTTTATACGATAGGTGAAAGAACAAATCAACACACCATATGCTGCATGCATGCCAAGAACCTTACAATACAGATCTTGAAGTATATCTGCTACAAGAACATAACAGCAAGCTGTATCTGAAAATAAATAAAGAAACAAATAACAAATACAAAATTTTGGACTACACAGCTTAAGAGAAGGAAAAAAAACAGCGGAAAGAAGGAAACTGACAATGACAGGCTTCATGATTGATCTCTATTATGCTCGACCGTCTGTCTCTTTGCCCTCCGCATAAGAGTCGAAGGCGTCCATCTTCGTACGCTTCAACAGTATTGAGCCATATTTTATAATCTTCGAGAAAAAAATATTATGTGAAAATGTAGTAGAGCCGTTACATACTGAAGCTGCCGTAAGACTCTCGTTGGTCATGTTACAGATATTTTTCCATCGTATTAAAACATTCTGAAGTGTAAACCTAGAATACCAGTAAGTATATAGTAAATAAAACATTATAAATTCAACATCTTCATAGTTATATATTCCGCAACCCATACTGTAGTGTGTGGCAGTGGATTTCTCGTACGAATATTAGCAAATTCCCGCCCATCTGAGTACTGAGGGAGACAAAAATAGCTGTATATATGCCTTTAAATTCTTTTACAATTTTCTCACGATATGTACGTGATACATACGATAGTAATAGCATAACCGTCGCTGAGTCTACGTTGAACACCGATTCTCTACAGTTATCCAACAGAATCTTTCCGGAACAACATCACTTTTCTGACACAGAATGCCATTACCTTCCCCGAGAGTGTCTGTTACAAAAATGGTTCAAATGGCTCTGAGCACTATGCGACTTAACTTCTGAGGTCATCAGTCGCCTAGAACTTAGAACTAATTAAACCCAAGGGACCTAAGGACATCACACACATCCATGCCCGAGGCAGGACTCCAACCTGCGACCGTAGCGGTTGCTCGGCTCCAGACTGTAGCGCCTAGAACCGTACGGCCACTCCGCGTCTGTTACACTTCTGTACGTCCTTCATCGATCTGTTATTACATCTGCGTGTGTTTGGACTTTTCCCACGTCTGCTATCATGTCTATTTGATAAGGACTCCAAATTCAATATATTTTCCCAAACACTGGTTATTGCATGTTGATCCCATTTTTATTGCATCTTCGTATTACCTCTACGTATTTGACGTATGGAACGCTTGAGTCAGTGTCTGTCTAAGGAATCATTAGTAATGACGTAGAGGGTTGTTCGCTATCTTTTTGGAATCAACGATCATTTACATCGGCATTGAACCTCTGGAGCTGCGGAATCGATCAGTCACATAATATGGCGAGGTAAGATTGCTGGTTCAAAGAGTCCACAAAGAAAAGGATCCCATCAGTTATTTAAATCATACCCAGTAGAGGCTTATACTGCACTTCATGTGGATTATCTTTCCTTGTCCTCGTGGTAAATTCGCATACATCGGAGACAAAACAGCTCGCCCCATTGTGGCTCAAACTTTCCTTGCCACGACGCTGTATTCTCAGCCACTTTAGCAGTTCGAGTATTACTTCCCAGTTCAGTAACAAAGGAAAAATCTTAACACTTATTACCCTCGTTAATACCAAGCGGTGTGAGAGGAGGGGGGTACTTTATTACCAATTCTTCAAAATATTTTGACCTAGTCATGTGCTATACATTTTAAAATTTTGAAAATCTATTTACTTTTTTTAATTATTCCTTTCACCAGATTCCGTAACTGTTTTAATCTTTTCAGTGAAGCTTAACCCAAAACTTCGAGTGTTAGCACCGTATGTGACTTTCCAGAGCGCAATAGCCTATTCATATTTTCTGGGTCAGAAACCTTCTTACACATCTGTATATCTTCAAAAAGTATCTTGCGAACAAAAGTCTACGCCTATTAATGAAATCCATGTTATTAAAATACTACCCCCCAAGGTGTAGAAATTATAAAAAATGCTCTGATATTGTTGCTATTGCTAAGACTGTGCTAAAGGATATTTTCAGGCTCAGAACCCTACCTGTGCATCTACACCTATTTAAAAAGTATGTTGTTAATTAAAATGGGTTAACAACAATCAACGATCTTCTTTAATTTTTGTGATGGACTTACAGAACCCCCACACCCCTGGTATTAGATGGATGGAAGATCCATTGTTCTTGATAGGGTTAATAGCAAACGGCTGGTAATAGAAATTACATGTGGATAAAGGTAGCATAAGATATCGTAAAATTGTCACTATTGATATTTCAGCGGAATCACACGAAGTGCTCAAAGGGACAACATCTAAATTCTGTATCTAAGGGAAGAGTGCGCAGTTCAGAAATCGAGTTCGAATGTTGATTGGTAGTGAGAAGGTCGTGTAACAGTTTGTGGAGTGAGTTCGTGGTCGATTAATCAGTAGAAAGATGTATTTGACAAAAAACTAACACATAAACATACATCGCTATGAACGAAAGAAGAATGCAGTTACAATTAATAATTCATCCAGTCACCTGCAGCGTCGATAGTTGCTTGGTATGGCCGAGGTATGCTTGAAATCAGGTTTTCCGCATATTCACGTGAAAGAGACATCCAAACGCGTCGAATTAGGGTTGAAAGCTGTTCCAATGCGAAGATCTTTTTTCCTGGTAACTTTTTTTCATGTAAGACAGTACATTTTTAATAGGATTAATGTCAGACAACTGTGACGGCCAGTGCAGTACCTGCATACTTTCCTCCTTCTTCCATTCGCTGCAAAGCCTTCTGCGTTGTTACGTATCACTGTCCTGCAGTATCGAGTCTTCATTTTTGTCGATGAAATAACGTATGGCAGTCTGCATCAACTATCTCTAATAATCGCCACACGTAAGCTGCACTCGTGTCTCTTCTTGTGCATCTCAGTCAAGAATTCAAAGTAAATTAACGCTTTATGGACACTGCATGAAGGACAAAGGTTTTTTCTGTTAGACCTGTGAAAAAAACCAAGCCAGTATGTTTTACCATCTGTGTCTAATGCCGACCTAACTGCTATTTAACAGACTGTACGTAAGGAGGATAACTATTACCAGAGTGTGTAGGAACTCGACAGCAGCAAGGTGGTGTCCTGTTGAGGCTGCGCATTTCCATTCCGCAATATTACTGCCGCCTTTGGCAAGAACCAACGACTACAATGCGATTCTTTCCGTAGAGAAAATTCAGTCGTGTTTGCCATAAAGTCAAATGCATAAAACTACACCCAGGCAAGAGTGGGTCAAATGCATGTATAACGCTAAAATACGGAACAATGCTGATAGTCATAATTTTTGCCTTGTGAAGGTTTACAGTAGTGTGGTGACACAACACAAGTCAGTAATGGTAATAAAGGAGAAATTTCATATGGTAAGATGAAAGTGACTTTTTAAAAATACATGTTCTGTCAATGGCATAAAAAATCGTCATAAGGAGACGACGTCTCTTAGACACAAAATAGGGCTGGTTACCTCTGACCTGTTTACAGCTATCATACATGCACAATCTTACGTGCTAGTACAGGTCCGACTAGACGAGAACTGAAAACTTCTTTCCAGTATGCCAACAGGCCGTGAGGACGAACACGCTGTTGACTCTTGCGAGAAGAATCGTACAGCCACATCAGCTACCTTGATTCAGGAAATTGGCCAATTTACAGAGTCCACACTAAAAATACGACGAACAACGCCAGCATGGAGCCATAACTTTGGCTGCCCTTGGCGGGGCAGTAGAAAGAGACACTCCTACAGTAGTACGCCGAAAGACTACACAGGTCAGAAGAGTGGTACCACGTCATCCTTTCAAGCGGGTTCACGTATTCATGAAGAAGCACATATCCATTATAGGAGTCTGCGAGCAGAGCGTTACCAGACTGTTTCCAGCGCCTGGCATGTTGGCAGGGGGTGCCAATGGACTGCAGCCGCTGTATTTCTGATGCGTTAAGGCCGCTGGATGTGCTTTATCGTCTAGGTGTCTGTTACGTCATCTTTTAAAAAGATAATGGAAGACCGCTTGTTCTCCTTGTTGTCCTGACCTGGTTCAAAATGGTTCAAATGGTTCTGAGCACTATGCGACTTAACTTCTGAGGTCATGAGTCGCCTAGAACTTAGAACTAATTAAACCTAACTAACCTAACGACATCACACACATCCATGCCCGAGGCAGGATTCGAGCCTGCGACCGTAGCGGTCGCTCGGCTCCAGACTGTAGCGCCCAGAACCGCACGGCCACTCCAGCCGGCTGTCCTGACCTGCTTCGATACAAAGTAGTTCGACTATAGCCCTGTCCAACATTTTCTCCGTATCTCCCAGTCAGTGAAAACTGTTGACCGTGGGCTGCCGAGAGAATAACACGACGCCACTCTCTAGCCACAGAGATTGATGAACACTGACACATCATTTACTGACATACCCGGATCTGTCGTCCTAACTCAGTTCGACTCGATGTCCAGCCGGCCTAAAAGCTTATGTTGCTACCAGAGGTTGCAGCCTCGTATAGTAAATTTCACATCCTATTTATTCGAGATCACCAATTAGTGGGCCTATTACGCTGTATATGCATAACAAGCAAAATTTCGTTATTAGCTGTCCATTATTTTTCTGCGATTATAATGACCAACAATGTTCTTTCTAAGAAATGAAAACTAGCAAAAAATAAATATTTTGGAGCAACGCCAGAATATATTTCATCAACATATTGTAAATGCTGTTTACTTCTAACAGAAATATACTGATGATGGCATTTAACAAATACGTAAATACTAAAGTGGTAGTAGTAATGCTACTAATTACTTATGCAATATTTTCAAGGATGATGTACAGGAAATAATTAATAAGTAGAGTACATTACATATGGAATACGTTTTCATTTGCATAACCGTGTTATAATAGGCCTCTCCAACGATCGTAGGAAAGGGAATACTTCTGATCGTATAGGATCAGGAACACCTATTCACCGGCCGCTGTGGCCGAGCGGTTCTAGGCGCTTCAGTCCGGAACCTTGCTGCTGCTACGGTCTCAAGTTCGAATCCTGCCTCGGGCATGGATGTGTGTGATGTCCTTAGGTTAGTTAGGTTTAAGTAGTTCTTAGTCTAGGGGACTGATGACCTCAGATGTTAAGTCCCATAGTGCTTAGAGCCATTTGAACCATTTGAACACGTATTCATAGACTCAGCGATACCAAACAAAACCTCGCGGGGTGGACCATTCCATTATTTTAAATAATTTTTTTAGTAATTAAAGATGTTCGTTATCCGTTGCAGAGACCCTTCGGTGTTACCATCAAGTATTTGGAAACAAAGAAGTCCTTCAAACCTAACTCCTAGATGATTAATGTCAAGTATACAGCGAAAATTATCAAGATTTTGAATGTATCATCTTACAGTGGAACATAAGCTGTTATGACACTTTTACTTTTAAACTGGCATCTGAGAATCTCCTGCCAAGCACTGAAAAATACGCGTAAAAGTCAAGGCTGTTGACAAAAGAAGTGTTACTGAGCTATAAAACAAATAGAGTAAGAAACTTGTTCTATTCATTAAAAATGTGTGAAATCTTATGGTACTTAACTGCTAAGGTCATCATCCCTAAGCTTACACACTACTTAACCTAAATTATCCTAAGGACAAACACACACACCCATGCCCGAGGGTCTATCCATTAACTAGAGACCGGTGACTACTTCTTGAAAATTAATGAGGCATAGATAACTGACGCTTAAAGCTCTAAATGCTATCTGTACTATGAGGGCAAGGACGAAATTCGTCCAACTGGTCAGATGTGCAAGTTATGTTGATAAATGTATCACATTTACCCTTTTTTTGTGCGTTAACAGTACTGAGTCGTCTCATGGCGGAGAGACAAATTAGTTCCTTTCCTTCTCCGTGTAAAGTGCAAGTCTTAACTCATTTACATTTCCGTGGTTTAATTTTTTTCATGCGTATAGCCAATGTTAGCAAATAATCAACAAAAGCAACTACATGGTGATTCACAATGTTTTGACGACTTCAAATTTAAATAACACACAAAGTAATCGTGAAACAAAGTTCAACATTTTGCAACAGGTACAGCGTTTACTTAAATTTACTTACAAAACACTACATCGGACAAATGGCGAACATTCGGACTCCATAATACTCGAATCGTTTCACACAGTTTTTGAACCAATTTTTCGTTGTTGCTGGTGGAATTCTGGAAATTTCATCGTGCATTCGATCTTTTAACTGTTGCAAACATTGGGCAAGTTTTCGTAACTAACGACGAGGGTTCGCCTGTAAACTGCTACCTACGTGTTCCATGTTCTCCGAGTTCAGACAGTTTTCCGAGGGCTGGTTTTCCGATTCGATGCGCTGGCCGTTGCACGGAAGTTTCGCACCCACGAAGAGGAACTGGATATTGCTGTTGAATCTTGAAATTTGTACAAATTTCACGTTGCTCAAGTTCTCAATAACGAAATTAGCACTCCACCGCAAAACGAATGACGTAGCTTTGAGCCGTACAATATGATTACTGACCTGGACAGAGAATGAAACATGGCACTCCACACTTCTAATAGACGGCACCACCTTCCCTGTGCCTTGTGGTCAACGCGCGTTGTTAAACACCCTGTTGTGGAACACCCTGTTGCAGGGCTTCTTAAGGGAAAGAGGATGTAAGATAGGCAACACAAGCGATCTGCCATTTGTACGTCATAGGCAGCTGACGAACGCGTATAAAGTGGTACTGAAAAACCAAGGACAGATAAATCACGCCTACAAAGGCACATTCAGCGAGAGAATAGAAAGCCCAGAAGCGATTAATAGAGGCGTAAAAGTAATTAGAAAAATAAAAGTGAAGAAAATGACAAAATGAAAGGTTTAGGCATTAATTCTCAATCGATATCAAGATTTCTTTCCTCACTTATAGCTGTTTCTACCTCTGGGGATGACGAGCAGATGTGAAAATGACGTATTTCACGGCTTCATTTGAATCTGCAGGTCTCATTAGAACTGGCTGGCCATGGGGAAGCAACAGGACACCACCGGCCATGAGAGTGTGCGTAGTAGGGCACCGCAGTACTACAGTTTTCTCACGAAGCTACGTGTTAAGGACTGATGTGCCTTTGCCACGTAGTTCATCTGATTTGGAGCCCTCCAACTTCCATGTACCCCACATCGGAGGCAGTTCGTAGGCAGCATATGTTCTGAATGCAAAGAACATAGTTTGGCAGCAGTATGCGGGTGTATTTCAGCTCTCGACCTACAGCCGATAATAGACTGGAAGCAGGAAGGGAGATCAGGATTTAACGTTGCGTCGACGACGAGATCACTAGAGACAGACTATAAGCTCGCAACAGAAAATATCGGGGAAGAAATTCGACCCTGCTCTCCCTCAAAGGAACCACTCAGCATTCGCACTGATCTTTTAGAGAAGCCACGGAAGCTCAAATCTGGATGCCCAGACGGGGATTTTAGTCGAGTTTCTCTCACAAGCGAGTCTAGTCTCTTAACTGTGGCTACTCCAAGCTTAATGCAATCTCTGGAGAAAAATATCGTGTTCGCAGGAGGAAGTAGATCAAAAGTAGATATATTTTTTTTACTCAATATTTTTACCCGATCATTTTTAAATGCCAGTCCCTGTACTTGGTTTTGATCTCGTAGAAGACACAATTGCTTTAGCTTTCACAACTAAATCTTATGCAACATGTTCAACAGCGACTTCTGGTTGTTTAGATCCTAATTTCCATATTTATTTATACCAGTCCACTTTCGTTACATACAAAATTACATTTACTTGACACTTCATGGTGATCTTCAATTTTTTCATCTATTTTGGATCCTGACCAAAAAAAGGAAGACTGGGGTTTAACGTTCCGTCGACATTGACGTCATCAGAGACTGAGCAAAAATTCGGATTGTTTGAAGAATTGGGAAGAAAATCGGCTGTGCCCTTTCAAAGGAACCATCCCAGCATTTACCTACACCGCTTTACGGAAATCAGGGAAAAAAATCTGGATGGACGGACGCGAATTTGAAGCGTTGTCCTCCTGAATGCGAGAGCCGCGTGCTAAACATATCGCCACCGAGCTCAATTTCATTACAGAACTATGTTAGCAGTATCTCTCATACACTACTGGCCGTTAAAATTGCTACACCACAAAGATGACGCACTACAGACGCGAAATTTAACCGACAGGGAGAAGATGCTGTGATATGCAAATGATTAACTTATCAGAGCATTCTCACAAGGTTGGCGCCGGTGACGACACCTACAACGTGTTGACATGAGGAAAGTTTCCAACCGATTTCTCATAGACAAACTGTAGTTGACCTGCGTTGCTTGGTCAAACGTTGTTGTGATGCCTCGTGTAAGGAGGAGAAATGCACACCATCACGTTTACGACTTTGATAAAGGACGGATTGTAGCCTATCGTGATTGCAGTTCATCGTATCGCGACGCTGCTGCTCACGTTGGTCGAGATCCAATGACTGTTAGCAGAATATGGAATCTGTGGGTTCAGGAGGGTAATACGGAATGCCGTGCTGGATCCCAACGGCCTCGTATCACCAGCAGTCGAGATGACAGGCATCTTATCCGCATGGCTGTACCGGATCGTGTAGCCACGTCTAGATCCCTGAGTCAACAGACGGGGACGTTTGCAAGACATCAACCATCTGCACGAACAGTTCGACGACGTTTGCAGCAGCACGGACTATCAGCTCGGAGACCATGGCTGCGGGTACCCTCGACGCTGCATCACAGACAGGAGCGCCTGCGATGATGTGCTCAACGACGAACCTGAGTGCACGAATGGCAAAACGTCATTTTTTTCGGGTGAATTCAGGTTCTGCTTACAGCATCATGATGGTCGCATCCGTGTTTGGCGCGGTGAACGCACATTGGAAGCGTGTATTCGTCATCGCCATACTGGAGTATCACCCGGCGAGATGGTACGGGATGCCATTGGTTACACGTCTCGGTCACCTTTTGTTCGCATTGATGGCACTTTGAACAGTGGACGTTACGTTTCATATGTGTTACGACCCGTGGCTCTACCCTTCATTCGATCCCCGCGAAAACCTACATTTCAGCAGGACAATGCACGACCGCATCTTGCAGGTATTGTACGGGCCTTTCTGGATACAGAAAATGTTCGACTACTGCCCTGGCCAGCACATTCTCCAGATCTCTCCCCAATTGAAAACGTCTGGTGAATGGTGGCCGAGCAACTGGCTCGTCACAATACGCCAGTCACTACTCTTGATGAACTGTGGTATCGTGTTGAAGCTGCATGGACAGCTGTATCTGTACACGCCATCCAAGCTCTGTTTGACTCAATGCCCAGACGTATCAAGCCCGTTATTACGGCCAGAGGTGGTTGTTCTGGGTACTGATTTCCCAAGATCTATGCACCCAAATTGGGTGAAAATGTAATCACATGTCAGTTGTAGTGTAATATATTTGTCCATTGAATACCCGTTTATTATGTGCATTTCTTCTTGGTGTAGCAATTTTAATGGCCAGTAGTTTAACAAAAACAGTGATCTAAATCACTGCGACAAATATGTTAAAAACAAAATACAAATTTGAATCAGCTGACGAGAATGGAACTCCCGAACGACTGCACAGAAAGGCCCGACCTTAAGCACTTCTTTTTGTATTTAAAAAAAAAATCAAAGCAACAAAGACGAAACATTCAACAGGAAAGGGATTGTACACATCATCCAAGTTCAAATGGCTCTGAGCACTATGGGACTTAACATCTGTGGTCATCAGTCCCCTAGAACTGAGAACTACTTAAACCTAACTCACCTAAGGACATCACACACATCCATGCCCGAGGCAGGATTCGAACCTGCGACCGTAGCAGTCGTGCGGTTCCGGACTGAGCGCCTAGAACCGCATGGCCACCACGGCCTGCCATCATCCAAGTTCTTGAAGATTAAATACGAGATACAGCATATTCGCAAAAAGCGCACGCTACTGTGGCATGTTTCACCATGTCCAGTGGGTCATAATCATACACTAGCACAAGGCAGAAGAGTCCGGGTCATACTCACTCCCAACCACCTAATACGTAACGAACATAATGCCGAGTAAGCCATATAATTCTGTTGTTCTTCTTTCTGGAAAAGAATGTTGAATCGGGACGCAGGGGAATCTCACCGTCTTCCTGGTAAGGAAGGCCAATTGTCGGCGAAGCCAAATCCAATGTCTGTGGTTGCAGGTGACCAGCTTCTGATGCAACGTATCCATTTCATGGCAACGACTGCATCGGTCTGTCTCACTAAGACCAATGCGGGAAGGTCGAACGTCAGTGGAGACAAGGTTACCAACGACTTTGTACCATGAGGACGCCACTTCCATCGGAGTGGACCAAACAGTCTTCCAGTCTGTCTCTGGTGAAGGAACTCCACAGAGGAAACGCGATTTGAAAACGTCCTACAACGTTAACTCATTTTCTGCAGAGAGATGCGACTGGGAAAGAATACCAACCCCCACATAGCTGACGTTAATAAAAAAATTCCCGAATGTGCCTCAGTTTATTATTTATCCTACCAACATCTATTGGAGGGCTTATGCTCGCAGGTCGGAGAGAAACAAAAAGGCTAGCTGCAAGTGACTGGGAGACGAGGAGACACGTTAAAACAGTGCGTCTAAGAAAAAAAGCGAGCCCAACATCAGAGAGGCCAAAAGCTCCCATCAACCCACATCTCTCCATAACCTCATATTGCACCCGAAAAACTGAGTTTCAACAGATTAACTGGTCTGCAGGTCGTGGTCTAGTGACTAGCGTTGCTGCCTATGGGTCATGGGATTCTCGATTCGATTCCTGGGCGGGTTGGGGATTTTCTCTACCAGGGACTGGTTGCTTGTGTTGTTCTCATCATTTCATCATCATCATCGTAACACAGGGTAGACTGGATTGTGTAAAAATTGAACTGTGTAAAAACTGAACTGTGCAAAAATAGGGGCTTTGTTTGGCGCTGATGACCGCGCAGTTGAGCGCCCCCAAACCAAACATCAACACCAGATAAACTCGCCAGATAATCGTTGTAACTTTCGGAACATCGTCGCCGGAAGAGGAAAAATTTTTGCAAAAAAATAGGCT